>NC_057798.1:503232043-503480853 GCF_018294505.1 Triticum aestivum
CTGAGGTTGACGTCGCCGTAGAGGTCGTCGCAGTCGTCGTCGAAGGTGGCGCCGGGGGAGGGGGGGTACTGGATGGCCCCGATCGGCTCCGCGACGGCCGCATTGAGCTCGCCGCCGGCGTCCATGGAGGCGCTAGCGACGAGGAGGGGGGGTTTAGCGTGCGTGCTTTGGTTGGTTGGGTTAAACTCTGCGGACGGCGACTCTGGTTTGGTTGAGCTCAAAGAACAAGAAGAAACCAAAGGACCAGTTCACCACATGGTCAAAAAAAAGGACCCTACAGTGTCTAGACTCTTCACCCTCGACTGATCACACGAAACCAAACGCACTCTAAATTCCGGTACACAAGGTTGAATGTCCATGATCTGCAAGAATCATCGTACCAAACCAAACACATGGTAAACATTTCAAGCAGAGGCTGCAAGTATGATATTTTGTGGACCTGCTATTTTTTTTCCTAAGCCAACCAAGTTGCGCATTGCGGAATTGAGAGCATCTAGAGTCGGACCCCCCTATGCCTGGGGACGTGCCCGGTCGCGTCCGTGGACAGTGATCGACCATCCCTCAAAAAACGCATTCCACATCCGGATACCTCAAATTAGAAATCTCAAATCTATATTACTACATGCAACGTGAAACCTAACCTAAGCAGTGCTTGTCCGATTCTGCTCGCCGCTCGCCCGACTCCACCCTGGCCATGTTCGCGGCTGCGCTCCTGTGTTGGTCCGGTCGCCGGCAAGGTAGGGTAGGGCATGGGACACGAGCCGGCTCACGGGACTCAAGACCCGCCGTCTCCCATGCCCTACTCTTCCTCGTCGGAGCCCGAAACCTGAACGGTGCCGGTGGACGTCAGATCGATGACGGATCCGTCCGGGGATGAGCCGCCGACGTCCACCACGATGCGGTTGCGGAACCTGGACTGATGCACCATACGGGGTGTCGGAGAATGCGACTCCGCCTCGCCGGCTTTCTTCGCCGCGAGGACTGTCGCCACCTCCCACGCCCGGTGCCTTGCACGGCTTGCACGCTGTGCCATGGCCTCATGGGACGATGATGCGTCCCCAATATCTGCGCGCCACTGGAAGGTTGCTCGTCCGCCAGCGCGTTCGGAGGCCAGACGGACCGCACGACCACTGGCGAGGCAGCTACGGCTGGCCTAGCACCGGATCCATGCGCCATTTGGACGGACGTAATGGATCCCAACAGATGGAGTCCAAGTGCAACCGTCCACGGGCCTCTTCCCGGGCGCGGCGAAGCGCAAGCCGGACGGCCATCTCCCCCTCGGTGCCACGTGGGATGAACTCGGGGTCGACGAATCTGGAGATGAAGGACTCGGATCCGCTGCCCGCCATGCCAGAGACGACTGGAAGGAGCCGGAGACGAGCTTGGGTGGGGGAAGGGGAGTGGAGGGGAGGGGGGTAAAGTGGCTAGGGTTTGGTCCATCAAGCGAATGTGAAGGATTTTATGTGGGGTTGGGTAGGCCAGCGTGGGCCGGGTCTGACGTGGCGGGTGTGCCCGGGCGCCCCATATCCGTCCCATATTTGGGCTGAATATGGGGGGTGTCGATCAGTCCGGGCCCGTTTGAGGGGCCCGTCTGGGTCTCCGTCTGGGCGCGTTTGTCTCTAGTTCGGATGACTACCATCCGAAACTGTCGCACATGGCCGAGCTGCCACACGCGCCCATCTACCCAGAGCCAGGGACGGAGATAGTGGATATCTCCGATGTTGAGTAGTCTACATATGTACGTAGTATGCAAGTTCTTTTATCTGCATGGCTAGTGTGGATTTGAGGTTTCATGTTTGAGGTGCTTGGTTGCAGTGGCCGATGTTTTTTGTGCTATGGCACGTCCGCGAGTGTTCGGGGGGCGGACTTTGGTACTTTTGATTGTAGATGTTGTAAGTTCGTAAAACCAAAAAAAAGACTACTATGACTTGAAAATAAGGACTTTTTAGGCTACTTGGGAATTTACGCTCCATTCATTTATTACAATCAAAAGAATTTTAAACGCCATAGGGTTCAAAGGAACCGTTACATCTATATCAACGCCATAGGGTTCAAAGGAACCCAAATATGTTATTTAAAATAAAGTTGAGCATACATTATGAAACAATTTCAAGATATCTCTCAAAAATACACTTCATGCTAAATTTAGCAATATCAATGTAGTGTTGTATTACCTTTGTTCATAAATAAGCGACGTGGTTTTAGTTCAAACTTTAAAAAGGTTTGACCAACTCACGCTATAATTGCAGTTTTACTCATATAGGCCAAAACTGAATGAAAAAAAAACTACTTTGGTCCCTATATATCTCTTCGGCCCTATTCTGTTGTGTTTGGTCTGGTTTGAACCATGAACTTCTATATTAAACCTTAAAATTTCTAAAACCATTTAAAATGAACTCTATGCTAGATGGCGGGAGTACTTCGACAAGTTGTTCAATGGGAAGAATGAGAGTTCTACTATTGAATTGGACGACTCCCTTGATGAGACCAACATGCGTTTGTGCGGCGAATCCAGAAGTCTGAGGTCAAGGAGGCTTTATAAAGGATGAAAGGAGGCAAGGCGATGGGGCCTGATTGTATCCCCATTGAGGTGTGGAAAGGCCTCGGGGGCATAGCGATAGTATGGCTAACCAAGCTTTTCAACCTTATTTTTCGGGCAAACAAGATGGCAGAAGAATGGAGACGGAGTATATTAGTACCAATTTAAGAACAAGTGGGATATTCAGAATTGTACCAATTACCGTGGAATTTAGCTGATGAGCCATACAATGAAACTATGGGAGAGAGGCATTGAGCACTGACTAAGAAGAATGACAAGCATGAACAAAAATCAGTTTGGTTTCGTGCCTGAGAGGTCGACCATGGAAGCCATCTTCTTGGTACGAAAACTTACGGAGAGATAAAGGGAGCAAAAAAGGACTTACATATGGTGTTTATTGACTTGGAGAAGGCCTATGATCAGATACCGTGGAGTGTCATGTGGTGGGCCCTGGAGAAACACAAAGTACCAGCAAAGTATATTACGCTCATCAAGAACATGTACGATAATGTTGTGACAAGTGTTCGAACAAGTGATGTCGACATTGATGACTTCCCGATTAAGATAGGACTACATCAAGGGTCAGCTTTGAGCCCTTATATTTTTGTTTTGTGATGGATGAGGTACAAGGGATATATAAGGAGATATCTCATGGTGTATGCTCTTTGCGGATGATGTGGTACTAGACGATAGTCGGACGGGGGTTAATAGAAAATTAGAGCTATGAAGACAAACCTTGGAATCGAAAGGGTTTAGCCTTAGTAGAACTAAAACCGAGTACATGATGTGCGGTTTCAATACTATTAGGTGTGAGGAGGAGGATGTTAGCCTTGATGGGCAAGTGGTACCTCAGACGAACACCTTTCGATATTTGGGTTCAATGTTGAAGGAGGATGGGGGTGTTGATGAAGATGTGAACCATCGAATCAAAGCCGGATGGATGAAATGGCGCCAAGCTCCTGGCATTCTCTGTGACAAGACAGTGCCACAAAAGGTAAAATGCAAGTTCTACAAGACGGCGGTTTGACCCGCAATGTTGTATGGCGCTGAGTGTTGGACGACTAAAATACAACATGTTCAACAGTTACGTGTGGCGGAGATGCGTATGTTGAGATGGATGTGTGCCCACATGAGGAAGGATCGAATTCGGAATGATGATATACAAGATAGAGTTGGGGTAGCACCAATTGAAGAGAAGCTTGTCCAACATCGTCTGAGATGGTTTGGGCATATTCGGCGCATGCCTTCAGAAGCGCTAGTGCATAGCGGGCGGCTAACGCGTGCGGAAAATGTCAAGGAAGATCGAGGTAGACCGAATTTGACATGGGAGAAGTCCGTTAAGAGAGACCTGAAGGATTGGAGTATCACCAAAGAACTAGATATGCACATGGGTGCGTGAAAGTTTGCTATCCATGTGCCTGAGCCATGAGTTGGTCGCGAGATCTTATGGGTTTTACCTCTAGCCTACCCCAACTTGTTTGGGACTAAAGGCTTTGTTGTTGTTGTTGCTGCTGCTGCTTTTCAAATATGTGAGACATTCATGTTTGTATATATGACCACTGATATTCTACAGAACAATAGCAAAGAGAAACTCATTTATCTTTTGTGTTCATTTCAATTAAACACATAATCATGTCATAGGGTTCTCCACACTGATCATGAAATCAACTTCTTTTAAATATCGGAAGACCTGTGAAAGAAAACAAATAATGAATGTGGGCGTTGGTGTAGATCACCAGAGCGCAAAAATTAAACCAAAATAAGCTGGTTAGTCTTCTGTACAAAAATATACAAGAGGAATTGATTTACATCGAGACGGTTTTCACATGACGCAAATTCTCAAATTCTTTCATGGAATTGGAGACAAGAGCCATGTATGCCACCCCACCAATATACACAAACGGAAACACACCGACGCCCTCTGACAAATGGGGCCAAAAAACAGGTGAAGAAGCAAACCGGAACCAACAACATCCCACAGTGCAACATTCCTAAGCAGCCCAGTGTGATGGTCGTGCTTGGTTTGAGCCCAAGCCAAATCCTATCAAAATTTGGCTAGCCAATATTTTTGGTTAAGGCTTTGGTTGCACATATTTTGGCCAATGTTGGTAACAGAAGTGAACTGTAGTTGGCTAGAACTTTGCTATAACCCTTTTTTTTTTGTCACGGTCTGTTTTAGTCACCATCCAAACATTAGCAAATTTTGTAGCAAAACTTTAACTGAATGAAAGCTTCTTACTCTTCCCTCCACTATGAGAAGGCGTACTAATCTGGGTTGTGTTACTAGTTTTTAACCCATGAACTTCAGAAGCAGAGCAAATGCTCTCCAGTGAGTGAAACAGAGGATGGCATATGATATAGAAACAATCGCACTTGTAACTGAGATCAGGAAAAAAAAGGTCTTTGCTGCGTCAGCACAAGGTTATTCTGTAAGGCACGGTTACAGTGGTGGATGCTAAAAAGCATCAAAAAATACATCGACAAAACAAATGCTCTTTGAAACAAGAGTTATTCAGAGCAGTCAGGCCACAGCAAAGTATACCACACTCAGAGAGCAATCCCTGTTAGTCATGTCCGCCTGGTTTGTTTGCCGAACAAAGTTTTGCCATCTTGAAGCGCATCCAAGATGTCTTGGCACGAAATATCAGTAGCATCTTGCTTCTTGGAACTATGCTGGGTTCCTTCTGCCTGCTTTACCGAGGTATCCGCAGTTTCATCAAGAACGCTATTTGTTCCCAGTGCATCACCGTCATCTACGTTCTCACCTCTGAGCTCACTATTTGAAGTTGAGCACACCGCATTAGCTTGATCAGCAAAGAGATACTTCGTTACAGATGAGCTGCAGATGTCTGTGTATGTATCGTAGTTTGCGGCATGTGTTTGGCCTCCTTCTAATATAGTTGACAGAGGGTGCAAGACTGAAATAGCACTATCTTGCTTCTCCAACGTAGCCTTCAGATCCATGAAATCATTTACAGACTCTTGTGTGCTGAACTGAACGAGAACAGCAGTGGAATCGATCGAGAAGACTGTCGTTACTGAAGCTGAGCCAAACACTTTGCAGATGCAGCCCTTTATAGCCTTTGCGCTCAGCCCAGATTGGAATCCCCAGATGAGAACAGTGTTATCATGCACAGCAGCAGGATATCTAAGCTTATAACATGCATCTGGTCTCTCCATTCCAGTACGCAAATCAAGTACTGTTCCGCTGTTAAAGCTAGGGGGCAGAAGATTGATATATTTCGTCAGCTTCTTATTCATCTCTAGGCTCTCCTTAGGTGTGAAGTCTTCAAATTTGACGCCAATATGGGCACACAACTGCGCAAAAACACATCCAGTCATGAATGCATCATACCCTGCCTCATGCTTAGCACCTGAAGCAAAGCATGATAACCTGCAGGGTTAGGGAAACAAATAAAAGATAAAGATCAGAAATGATACCATTTTACTGAACCAAGTAACTGTACTGAAGATGGAAAGCTAACAGCGATATTCTACATGCAAAAGCAATTTGCGCATAAGCATGTATACTAAAATAGATTGCGAGTGCGTCAAAACATCACTGGACAACCCAGGACAAACCATACGTTGTTTCATAAGCAAGTATTTATTGTCAAAAGAAGCATGTAAAATATGAACAACCCACGACAAACCATACGTTGTTTCATCTGCCTCGACTTCTATTCTCACAGGAGCCAGGATAGATGCTTCCGCAGCAGTTGAATGAAATGCAGGGCACAATAATGAGAAAGCTGAAGAAAGTGCTTTGCTTTTCTGCCTCATCAGATGCTGAACCGCATTGCTGGCAGACATAAGATGCCTAGTATCTACAACATGTGGGAAAATTCTGTTGATAGCCAAGGCAAATTCCTTAATGGATGAGGGAAGAGGCCCAATAAATTTGGAGTAGACTTGTGCAATATCTGTTTTACAAAATAGAGATAGTTAGAAGAAAGCAACCAATAACTCAGTCGGCCATCTACTGGTGAAACTCCCAATACATCCGGAAGGTATGATCGGAAAGCATCATGTCAGTATATAGGGAAACCTCATCAGGAGAGACAACTGCAATGTCAGTTATCTAGAAGTATTTGTAGGCAAAATATAGTATACCTAGGAAACAACTGTGACCAACAATCAATTTTCTTTCCGAGGCAATAAGATCAATGACATGGCGGATTCCTATTGCTGATTCCACTTTTGCTTTTCTTCTTCTGAGTAGATCTTCTTGCACATCTTTCTGTATTAAAGTAAAATCAGAGTGATTAGTTACTGACCAAAAACTAATATCTCCCACAGAGATCACTATGTATTGTTCACAATACTGGAGTAATGATTATACACATCATGATTATCTGTTGTTTATTCTTATTTTATTAATTGAAGAAAAACATATGAGCAAGTTTCACAAGCAACAATGCATCATTCAATCTACGTCACAGCAGATAGAAGCAGTCAGGAGCAAAAAATAGGTTTATAATGGACAGAAAGCAACAATGCAACATTCAATCTAAAGTAAAGCATGTGCAATTTTCAATAGGGAAGCAAGAAAATTGTCTTACCATCAATAATATACTGTCTTCATTGTTGTCTGTATAAACTACTCTCCTTTCTGATGTTTCATCCTCACCAAATGTACAAACATACATGAGATCTCTAAAGTTTTTTCTTAAAACCTGCACGGGAAATATATTACCTGATCATAAAAGAAACGGGATTGCTAAATCTCAGTCGACTGAGACTTGACGAAGTCTCAGTCGGTGCTATATCATGAGATCGTACGTGAAGATCCATGCAAAAATTTCTTTAATTTTTTCTTTCTTCTTTTTTATATATTGTGTCACTTGAATGACACTTGGTTAAGTCTCAGTCGACTGAGATCTAGCCACACCCAGAAAGAAATAGTGCATGCCAAGAAGCGTCATCTAAGATCATTAGACACTGATATGTTGAAGAATATGCAACAGAAAACATCAATCGGTATCCACATCCACACACATCATTTTAAACTGAATTATCGTTGGCTGTATTTTCACAAGGCACGTTTACTACGGAACTGTACACACATGAGACAGACAGAAACTAGCTGTCCAGCTACCACTGTATTTCAACGCATTGGATATATCAGGACTTACCAGTTGAATTAACTTTAATTGATGTGACGTAAACCCATCAAGCATAATAGCTGGGCGCATTTTGAAGAAAACTGTCTGAAATTGGTCTGTGTTGAATTTATTGCTTCCTAACTTATGGTTATCCACCCTGGGGTTGGTGCTTATTGCATCACGCCACTCATTAAATCTGATCTTCATTCTCTCTGAGAAAAGAAGATCAGCAGTACTCTTTAACTGCACATCTTCTTCCTGTTTAGAAGTATTTGGAAATGCAGATATTCCATCATGATGCAGTACATTTAGTTTCTGAAGAGCCTCTTCTTCTTGCGCTCTGGATAAATAAGATATTCCTGAGATTAAAGAAATATCATAAATAAAGAAACAATCTAGGGTTTATATGCATGATTTTTATGCACAGGCTCATTAGTAAGAAAAAATATATTTAGTGCATGACTAAGATCGATCCTGCATGATTTGGATCAAATAGGCTAGTAGATTCAGAGACATGCATATAGATTAACAAATTGTTACAGGTAGATGATGTCACCTTCATGGAAGCACGTGTTGAAATCAAACTGGTGTTTTGCTAGGAAGTCAAGTGAAGTGGTCTGACAGAGAAATTCGTGAGATGAACTGTCATATGGAAGCTCCTTGCGAGGGAAGACAAAAAAGTTATGCCTGCCCAGAAGAAGAAAAGTTATGTCATGACAAAAGGCCAATCCAGAACTGGTTAGGAACTGAAATCATGTAAGAGCTACCGGTTGCAATTGAGCTATACCAATTCTATCCAGGTGGAGCATTATAATTTTACATAAAAGAAGTCTGCAAGGCATTCCTTGTTGGTCATTCTACATCAAAGTTGTTCTCGAATGTTCAGATTAACTGCACTCTGCGATCTATGCAGCTACTGGTCTTTTATTTGATAACAAGGGATTGGCTGTCCAAAACAAGGTCTTATAAGTGCTAACTCTCTGCTGAATATCATAGAAGTTTTATATATGAATGGTCTAAAAGAGCAACAGATCATTGGAAGCTAATGCCGAAGGCATTGCGCCATCAGATCCTAATAAGCTACACGACCGCAGTGGATGTCTAGGACCAATGAACAAAGCTACAATATAGTAAACGGGGGCGTAATATTAGGCACTGGTGGAGAGGACGGAGGAAGGGAAGTGCGGGGACGCACGGATGGGCGACGAAGGCGGACTTGGCGGGGTCCCAGCGGAAGGGGCAGACGCCGAGCTGCAGCACGGCGAAGCGCTTGGCGGAGTCGCGGAGCTTGAGGTACCGGACGTCGGCGCGGTCGAGCTCGAAGGTGTCCCGCCACGGGGCGCTGGTGACGCCGCTCATCTCAAGGTCGATCCCGACGAACGCGGCGTCGCGCACCCGCGCCCGCAGCTCCTCCAGCGCCTCCTCCAGGTTCCCCCGCGTCACCTGCTTCACCGCCACCCCGGCGACGCTGCCGTTCCCGGCTTCATCCCCGCCGCTGCTAGAGGGCGGCGGGGGGGAGGAGGAGGAGGAGGAGGCGAGGCGGGAGAGGAGGCGGGGGAGGAGGGTTTTGGGCGGCGGCGCGCGGAGGAGGGGGGCGAGGCGGCGGCGGCACTGCATGGCCACCGTCGCTGGAGGGGGAGACGGGCAGTGGGTTCGCACTTGGGCTCGATTTGTTTGCCGTGTGAAAATGTGACAGAAAAGGTCCGAGTCGATTGGCCCGTACGAGAATCGTCATCGAACGGGCCTAAAACTCGGCCGCGCGTCGTAGGCCAACTCCGCACGCTCCGAGCCCTGAAAAAAAACCTCCAAAAATATTTCTCGGGAATGTTCCCCTCCAAAAAAAACTGAAAAAAAAGGTAGTAGGAATTAGATGTCATGTTTTGTGGAATTCTATAGGAATCCAAGACACGCAAATTATACCTTTTTTTGGTTGCAAATGACATGTAAATTATTTCGCAGAAAAAAAATGACATGTAAATTATACACATATGTGTTTAGATGCCTCGTAATGAATTTTGCAAGACATCTCTAGAAGATACAAAAAAGAGAAGAGAGAAAGGTTCAAGCCTTAGACTTGGCACTCATGGTCGTATTTTTCTGGATTTATTTCATACCTTCTAGCAATGTATACTATGTCCCAAAAAACTGCAGCCCAGAATAAGAACACAACAAGAGGTCTATCAACCGATCTGTACAATGTAGCATGCCTGTGTGTCAGCATACCTGACACGTCAGGCCCGCAGGGCAGCGACCACACCAGCATCAGCGCTGCCCAGTGACCCGTCAGGCCAAGACGGCCCAACCCAAGAGTCCATGGGCCGGAACGGGCGAACTGAAGACCGCTCGCTTCGTTACTTAAGGCAAAGCTGCAGGAGGAGAATCCATTCAGAGGATCAGGGTATCGACGGCGGCTACCTACCCTGTGTTCCCTTCCTTGTTCTTCCTGTTCCTCCTGCACCCACAATTCCCCAATTCATGTAAACCATGTATCTTAAGCTACTACTTCGGAGAGCTTGATCGAGAGAAATACTAGTGTTGCTTATCATCTGGTATCAGAGACACCAACCACCACCCCTCCCCGCTCCGCCATGGCACATCTCATCGAGACGCGCGGTCTTCGCCAAGCTCGCGAAGCCATGGATCCCAGCGTTTCCGCCTTCCTCACCCGCTTCGAGACCAAGATCGAGGCCGCCATCGATGGCCTCACCAAGGCGCAACAATCCACGGCGACAAAGATCGACGATCTGCTAAGCTGGCGCCCAGATCTCGAGCGCCGAGTCGCGGATCTGAGCGACGTAGTGGCTGCCCTCCAGGCGGTGCTGCCACCACTGTTCAAGGAGCAGGAGGACCAGCAATTGCGCACCTCCACGCTGCTGCCGCCGGGCGACCACATCGGCACCTCGACAGACACAGTGAGCAACCAACAAGGGCTCGATGGCCACGGGCATTCCATCTCCAACGGGGGCACCCGAGGGCGTCCCTGGTGACGCCGCCTCTGCCCTCGACAAAAGGTCAAACCGAGTTGCCGATCTCTCCAGTTCCTCTGTGTAACACCCACGATGCGACTATATCTCCCACGTGTCGAGGCACGACTTAGAGGCATAAACACATTGTGGTTTTGTCGCAAGAAGGGTCATCTTCATACAATCCCATGTAATGAACAAGAAAGGGATAAATAGAGTTGGCTTACAATCGCCACTTCACACAAGTACTTAAATAAATCATACATCATTCAGAGTACACACATAGGTCCGACTACGGACAAATCCAAAAGAAAGAAGACAACCCCAAATGCTAGATCCCCGATCGTCCCAACTGGGCCCCACTAATGATCATCCGTAAAAGAAACATAGTAACGACCAAGGTCCTCGTAAAACTCCCGCTTGAGTTTGATAGCATCGCCTGCACTGGTATCATCGGCACATGCAACTGTTTTGATAGTATCTGTGAGTCACGAGGACTCAGCAATCTCAAAACCTGCGAGATCAAGACTATTTAAGCTTATGGGTAGGATGTGGTAATGAGGTGGAGTTGCAGCAAGCGATAAGCAAATATGGTGACTAACATACGAGTACAAGAGTAAGATGAGAAACTACGCAACGGTCATCATCTAGAAGTGATCAAGAAGTGATCCTAAAGACTACTTACGTTCAAACATAACCCAAACCGTGTTCACTTCCCGGACTCCGCCGAGAAAAGACCATCACGGCTACACATGCGGTTGATGCGTTTTAGTTAAGTCAAGTGTCAAGTTCTCTACAACCGGATATTAACAAATTCCCATCTGCCACATAACCGCGGGCATGGCTCTCGAAAGTTTATACCCTGCAGGGGTGTCCCAACTTAGCCCATCACAAGCTCTCACGATCAACGAAGGATATTCCTTCTCCCGGAAAGACCCGATCAGACTCGGAATCCCGGTTACAAGACATTTCGGCAATGGTAAAACAAGACCAGCAAGACCGCTCGAATGTGCCGACAAATCCCGATAGGAGCTGCACATATCTTGTTTTTAGGGCACACTGGATGAGTCAAGCTACGAGTAAAACCAGCCCTCAAGTTTCCCCAAGGTGGCCCCGCAGGCTGCTTGGTTCGGACCAACACTTAGAGAAGCACTGGCCCGGGGGGGAGGGTTAAAATAAAGATGACCCTTGGTTTGGTCTGCCCAAGGGAAGGTTATAGGTTGTTAGGCAAAAGTAAAACCAAAGTTGGGCCTTGCTGAAGGAGTTTTATTCAAAGCAAACTGTCAAGGGGTTCCCATAAACCCGACCACGTGAGGAACGCAAAATCAAGGAACATAACACCGGTATGAAGGAAACTAAGGCGGCAAGAGTGGAACAAAACACCAGGCATAAGGCCGAGCCTTCCACCCTTTACCAAGTATATAGATGCATTAATTAAATAAGAGATATTGTGATATCCCAAAATAATCCTGTTCCAACATGGAGCAATCTTCAACTTCACATGCAACTAGCAACGCTATAAGAGGGGGCTGAGCAAAAGCGGTAACTTAGCTAAACAACAGTTTGCTAGGAAAGGTGGGTTAGAGGCTTGACATGGCAATATGGGAGGCATGGTAAAACAAGTGATAGGTAGCGCATCATAGCGATAGAACGAAGCAACTAGCAAGCAAAGATAGAAGTGATATCGAGCATAATGGTCATCTTGCCTGAGATCCCGCAAGGAAGAAGAACGAGAACCCATGAAGTAGACGAACCAACATAGCAGAACGAATCCTCACCATCTTAACATAACCGGAACTATCGAGAAGAAGCACAACCGGAAAGAAGCAAACAACATGGTAAACAACCATCACATAAACATGGCATGATACACAACCAAGTATGATGCATGTCTAGTTTAAATAAGCATGGCATGGCAATATGCAACAAACAATACTACAAGTTAAGTGGAGCTCAATATGCAAAACGAGTTGCATATTGACGAAACACCACATCGAATTATTTAGTTTACTCTCGATTAAGATACTCAACAATTATTAAATTTTAATTAACATGGAAAGAGGTGAAGCATAATAAAACTACCTATCTAGGCAATTTAAATGAGGCCGGAAATAACAAACAACAATTCCGGAAAATCCTCATGTCCATATTTTGAATTAGCTATTGTTCTTCCCTCAAGGACATGTACAATAATGTTGTGACAAGTGTTCGAACAAGTGATGTCGACACCGATGACTTCCCGATTAAGATAGGACTGCATCAGGGGTCAGCTTTGAGCCCTTATCTTTTTGCATTGGTGATGGATGAGGTCACAAGGGGTATACAAGGAGATATCCCATGGTGTATGCTCTTTGCGGATGATGTGGTGCTAGTTGACGATAGTCGGACGGGGGTAAATAGGAAGTTAGAGTTATGGAGACAAACCTTGGAATCGAAAGGGTTTAGGCTTAGTAGAACTAAAACCGAGTACATGATGTGCGGTTTCAGTACTACTAGCTGTGAGGAGGAGGAGGTTAGCCTTGATGGCCAGGTGGTACCTCGGAAGGACACCTTTCGGTATTTGGGGTCAATGTTGCAGGAGGATGGGGGTATTGATGAAGATGTGAACCATCGAATCAAAGCCGGATGGATGAAGTGGCACCAAGCTTCTGGAATTCTCTGTGACAAGAGAGTGCCACAAAAGCTAAAAGGCAAGTTCTACATGACGGCGGTTCGACCCGCAATGTTGTATGGCGCGGAGTGTTGGCCGACTAAAAGGCGACATGTTCAACAGTTAGGTGTGGCGGAGATGCGTATGTTGAGATGGATGTGTGGCCACACGAGGAAGGATCGAGTCCGGAATGATGATATACGAGATAGAGTTGGGGTAGCACCAATTGAGGAGAAGCTTGTCCAACATCGTTTGAGATGGTTTGGGCATATTCAGCGCAGGCCTCCAGAAGCTCCAGTGCATAGCGGACGGCTAAAGCGTGCGGAGAATGTCAAGAGAGGGCGGGGTCGACCGATTTTGACATGGGAGGAGTCCGTTAAGAGAGACCTGAAGGATTGGAGTATCGACAAAGAGCTAGCTATGGACAGGGGTGCGTGGAAGCTTGCTATCCATGTGCCAGAGCCATGAGTTGGTTGCGAGATCTTATGGGTTTCACCTCTAGCCTACCCCAACTTGTTTGGGACTAAAGGCTTTGTTGTTGTTGTTGTTATTGTTCTTCCCTAAACCATATTTTAGAGTTGTTAAACATGAAAAGTAATGCCATCATGTTAAACTATGCATTTTTCTAGACAATTTATATATATAGTTTATTTAATTCGGAGCTACGGTTAATTAGTTATGAAATAAATCATTTTAGCATGGCATTTGAGCAAATTTAAACAAATAACATTTTGAACATTTCAAACATGGTTGAAAGTAGCAGATTATGAAACTAGATGAAAAACTAAGCATTTTACATGTATAAAGTTTTACATATGATGCATGGTTAATTAGTTATTAGATGCATGAACACTAGGGTTTTTTCTGCAAAAATGTAAATCACTGGATAATTGATAAAATCGCAGGCAGGAAAAAAACATGACATGGGCCGAATTAGGGCTACAGGCCGAAACAGGACATGGGCGCTGGGGGGTTTCTCACCATGGGCTAAGGCCCAGCCGGAGTGGCTTCTTTGGCGCGGGGAGATGGAGGGCGAGCTGGGCCTTGGCGCTTGTCCACGCTGGCGCCAGATCGGGTCAACGACGGGGCGGCGCTCATCCTGTCGCTCGAAGCAGAGGAAGCTAGCAGGCGCGGGACTTGCGGTCAAGACAAACAGGAGGGGCAGCGAGGACGACCTGCTAGTGTTGTTCACTGGCGGGACGATGACAAGGGCGGAGCAAGGCGGCGGCGTGGGCGATGAGATGGAGGTCGGGGATGGCTCAGTGCAGGGGCATGCTCCTGTGAACAAACGCAGAGAGCGACAGAGTTTAGAGAGGAGAGACAGCGAGAAGAAACGGAAAGAAAAGGCAGGGGCCAGGGGACAGCCTAATGGTTCGGTCGCCGACGATGGCGGGCGCTGGTCTGCTCCGGCGGCGTGGGGTCCTGGAGGAGGCCGCAGGTGAGGGAGGCGCTCGGCAGGATGCGAGGCACGCAGCGGCGACGGGGACGACCATGGATGCTCCTGCAGGCTTCCTGGAGAAGACAGGGAGCAGGTGAGAGAGGGAACGGGGGAAGAAGGGAAGGGCATGACGCTCATCTACTGGTTTGGTCGGCCGACGACAGGGCTGTTGGGGTGGCCGTCGTGGAGCGGCTGCAGCGGGTACGTGGACGAGAAGGAGCTGCTGGTTGGGTGCTCAGGTAGGAGGTTGGAGGGGGGATCGATGGATTTGGTCACAGGGGAGATCGAGCAGAGGAACTCCACTCCTCTAGATCGGACACGCGAGGCAGAGGGAGGAGGCTGCGGTGGTTGGTCGATGGGATCTGGGGGGATCCCGAGGGAGATTTTGGAGAGAGTGGCAGCGGTGAGGGACAAACCTCCTCGAATTTAGGGTTTGGTCTGATTTGGTTAGGGGTTGCTTTATATATAAGGAAATAAGGGAGTTTGGATTATCCGATCGAAATCGGATGGCCCGGGATAAATAGGTTAGGAGAGTCAAAGAAGAAACGGAAGATATTTTAGGGATGTTAGGGGATGATTCGAATCCAACGGAGATGACTGAGCGGGTCTGGTTCGGGGCAGGTTTCGGACGCACGCGAGGGATGTGAGAGAGGTCGACGAAGACAAGGGTCTGACAATTGGTCAACAACAACAGAGAGAATCGGCAACTACGAACGGTAATGAGTTTTATGATAAACATGCAAATGCAATGCACATGATGCTATGAGATGAGATGCATGACATGAACAAAACGCAAAATAAAAGACAAAAACCCAACCACGAAGGAAATAACATATCACATAGCCGGAAATGGCAAGAGTTGGAGTTACAATTATGGAAAGTTACATCCGGGGTGTTACAACACTCCACCATTACAAGAGGATCTCGTCCCGAGATCTAAGGATGGCACCAGAGAGAAACGGAAGAGGAAGAGAAGAGGTAAAACTAAGTTGCTTCTTCGACCAATGAGTGAAACCAAAGAACCTTGAGAGGTTGAAAAGTTGAAAGAAAGAACATAACAGTGTCGAACACAATTGAGAGCACTGCAGTAGAAAATAGAAACAAGGAACACCATGTGAACCTTGGAGGTTGCAAAGCTATGAATGACGAGTACAATGGACAAGAAGGAATTGGAACCACTCTGGTTGAAACGAGATAGACAAGGAAGATCAAATTCGGACAGCACTCCGGTTGAAAAGAGATGCAAGACTTGATAAGATGAAAAGAACTTGAAGAGATAACACAGCACTCCGGTTAAATAGATAAGCACGAAAAGAACACGACCCTCACAATTCGAGATGATGAGTGAAAATAGCAACATCACAATGCCTCCGGAACAAAAGAATAGAAGCTAGATTGTTGGGATAGAGGGACGAAGAAGAAAATGACAACTTCTTCCACAATTGAACTTGGAAAGCATCCTTGCAAAGAAGAATTGAACGGAGTTGTTGGAAAATCAACAACGAAAGGCACAAGCTTGTTGTGGGCTTATGGAAAACATCTCAAAATGATGAGGTGACAACTGGCCACTAATGAAAACAATTGATTGGTTAAGATCAATGAAGAGAAGAGAAACTTCTTTCACCGAGAGGATAACTAGAGAACTTGGGTCATTTATACGCACCACAATTAGCAACATTCCTTAGGGAAGGCTTTTAGGTGAAATATCACCCAATATAACTCCAATGAAGAGATTGACGGGTTGCGAAGGATCTCCTGAACAAGAGAAAATGATGGGTTTAATTATCTCATTCCTGACAACTTGTGAATCATGAAACATGAAGCAAATTGTCAAGAATGACATAACACCACCTCAAAAGATAAGGTTGAAAGAATTGCACTTCAGAATGCACGATGAAGAACACTTGAACTCCTAAAAAAACATGTGTTGGGCACCATGTTTATTTTTGAGTAGAGCTTGGCGGATCTTAGCTTCGAGAGAAATCATGAAGAACAATTGACGAATGAAAAGAATCCTTGACGAACCACCATATGTAGAGCCTCCATGAAGAACTCCGGTAAAAAGAAAATGATAGAAAGAAAAGATAATTTGGAAGAACATGGTGAAGCCTTGCAATGATTTAGATGGAGCTTCATGATGAGACATCCAAGAAAACTTGGAACTTCGGGAAAGAAAAGATGAAGCATCTCGAACCGAGAAATGTGGCATGATGAACAACTCTGGAAAGAAGAAACTAGATCACTTGGATGAAACAATAACAAGAGTTACGTTATGCGTATCCTTCACCAATTTAAATTGATGACAAGCAACGGATTTGGCATACTACTTATTCTCGTAGAAAGGATTAAGAGAGATATAGCATAAACTAGAGAAATGTCTTCAACGATCCACCGGTAGGATTGAAACAACGAAAGAATGAATGAATTAATATGATAATAACGAAGGAAGTGAAATCTTGAACGAACCACCGTAAGAATTGAAAATGAAAGTAGCAAAGGCACAATTCACCGGGAAGAATTGGAAAACGAATGAAGATACTTGAGGGGATTTAGATACCTGAGAATGAAGAGATCATGAACTGATTAGAGGATATTTGAACGATTCACCAGTAAGATTTGGAGAATGATAGCTACACGCTGAGAATGAAGAATTATGACATGATGGCCTTCGGAGGAAAGAAATGGAAACAACTCATGAAATGCTCCGGATGGTAAGAAAAGAATTGTCACAATCAAAACCAATTATGAGGATGGCATGAAGCTAGAACCATGAATCTTCAAGAGAATGGACCAAGATTTTAGGAGAAATCTCTTCTTCGGTCTTCAGATGCTCATAGGACTAGGTCAAGCACACCCATCCATCATTTTCCCCCAATTTTCGGGTGAGAACCCCAATTTATGGAAACACTGTGTGAGCAATACTTTAGCATGTTTGGGATAACTCGATCCTTTTGGGTACCCATGGCCACTCTCAACTTCTTTGGGCCAGCGACCATCTGGCTTCAGTCAATACAGAAATGGCTAAACGAGTTTGACTAGGACTCGTTCACCTCCCTTCTGAGCACGCGTTTCGGCCGCGATCGCCACCAGATGCTCATACGACAATTTTACGCGATCCATCAGACTACTTCTGTCGCTGATTACATTGAGAAGTTTGAGCTGATTATCAATCATTTAAGTTCATATTCCGATACTATGCATCCTTACTATTTTTTGACTCGTTTTGTCGAGGGGCTGAGGACTGATATACAGGCGATGGTGATGGTGCAACGCCCTCCCGATCTGGACACGCCCTCCCGCTCTACTTCAAGAGGAGGTGGCTGACAGCGCGCGTGCGACCCCTGTACGTCTTCCCGAACCACCACCGCGCGTGGGAGTGCCACTGCCGTTGTCAGCACCACCGGTGCGCCATCCAGCGCCTACAGTCGCCACCGATCGCCGCAGCACTGATGCAGCGCGTGCTGATGCATTCAAGCTCAAGAAACTGCGGGAGTATCGGCGAGCTCACGGCCTTTGTTTCAAGTGCGGCAAGAAGTGGGGACATGACCATACTTGTCCCACTTCGGTGCAATTGCACGTCGTCGAAGAGCTTCTGGACCTGTTCGGCATCGACAATTTCTCCGACACACAACTGCCAGAGATGGGAGAGACAAGCGACGCGGTCATGGCAATCTCTCTGACTGACATGACAGGGGGCGACTCTGCCAAGGCATTCCAATTGCGCGCCTAGATCCAAGGGCATGAGGTGTTGATGCTGGTTGATTCCGGCAGCTCCAACTCGTTCGTCGATGCTCAACTTGCTAGGTCCCTCTCGGGCATACAAAATTTGCCCAAGCCGGGACGCGTCCGTGTGGCCGACGGGGGCGAGCTGATCTGTTCTGCTTTTGTACCACACTGCACCTGGTACTGCAAGGCCACGAGTTCTTCACTGATCTGAAAGTGCTCACGCTCGGGACCTATGATGCAATCTTGGGGATGGACTGGCTTGAGGAGAACAACCCTATGGTTGTCAACTGGCATGCTCATTTCATTGAGATACCCACACCAGCGGGGCCTCCCCGTCTTACCGGCCAAGATGCTTCATCAACTTGTTGTGAATCCATCAACTACGTGCAGCTACAAGGGCTCTGCAGCAAAGGATCCATTTCCCACATCATTCACTTGTGTGTGGTCACTTCTGAAGCTGAAACACCTGCTCCAATACTTGCCTACATTCAAAAAGTGGTTGATGAATTTCCTGACGTCTTCGCCGAGCCCACTGGTCTGCCTCCTCAGCGTGCCTGCGCTAACATAACTCCTCGTATTCCAGGAGCACAACTAGTGAATGTGCGGCCGTACCGACACAAGCCAGAGCTCAAGCCTAAGATTGAAAAACAAGGGGAAGAATTGTTGCGATTAGGGGTCATTCAGAGGAGCACCAGACCATTTTCTTCTCCGATGATACTAGTCAAGAAAAAAGACGGAACCTGGAGGTTATGCATCGATTACAGACACCTCAATGCCCTTACAGTCATGGCCAAGCATCATGTACCTATCATAGAAGAACTTTTGGATGAGCTCCACGGCGCAACTTGGTTCTCCAAACTTGACCCCTACGCCGGGTACCACCAGATTAGATTGGCACCAGGAGAAGAATACAAGACCGCCTTTCAAACACACCAGGGGCACTTTGAATTCAAGGTGGTCTCGTCCGGACTGGCAGAAGCACCGACAACTTTCATTGGTGCGGTCACAACCACTCTGCAACCAGTCAACCGTGTCTGTGTGGTGTCATTCTTCGACAACATATTGGTTTTCAGCGCTACACTTCAAGCGCACATCGACCACTTGCGCCAAGTCTTAACTCTGCTCCACCGAGACAGCTGGTACATCAAGCTCAGCAAGTGCGCTTTCGGACAACAACAAGTTTCTTATCTCGGTCACACCATCAGTGCTCAGGGGGTTTCCACAGACCCATCCAAAATCACACGGTTGCAAATTGGTCCACTCCCATAGATGTCAAGGCGTGCGCAGTTTTCTGGGGCTCGCTGGCTATTATCGCAGATTTGTCAAGATTTTTGGAGTGATCGTGAGGCCTTTATTCAATCTGCTCAAGAAAGGTACTCCATTCCTTTGGACCTCGACCACATAAACAACTTTTCAAGTGCTCAAACAACAACTTGTGTCAGCTTCAGTACTCGCGCTACCCAACTTCCAGCAGTCGTTCACTGTCAAAACAGACGCTAGTGACCGTGGCATTAGAGCTATTCTGCAGCAGCAAGGACACCCAATTGCCTTTATGAGCAAGGCACTCAGCCCACGCTATCAAGACTTGTCAACCTACGAAAAGGAGTAGCTAGCCATGATTGTGGCTATTGATCAATGGCATCCGTATCTACAACGCCAAGTTCGTCATTCTGACGGATCAGAGAAGCTTAGTTCACTTGGAAGAGCAAAGGCTGACCACACCTTGGCAACAAAAGGCATTTACCAAACTGTTGGGCCTCTGCTACCGCATCCGTTACAAAAAAGGTACTAAAAATGCCGGCGTTGACGCCCTGTCCAGGGCAAATCCAATTGACACACTTGCCAGCGTCATTTCTTGCCGTCCAGCATGGCTTGGAAAGACATGGCCACCAGCTATATCAACAACCCACAGGCTTCACGTCTGTTGGAGCAATTGGCACTCAAGGAAGATCCTAACAAGCGCTTCTCCCTGCAACAAGGTATCATTCGCTTTCATGATAGAATCTGGCTCGGAGGCAACACACAAATTCAACAGAGAATCATCTCAGCTTTCCACGACAACCCCGTGGGTGGCCATTCAGGATTTCATGTCACTTACCGACGCATTCGACGCCTGTTTGCATGGCCCAAGATGAAAACACACATACTGCAATACGTGCGCTGCTGCCAGGTATGCCAACAGGCCAAGCCAGACCGTGCATCATCGCCAGGACTGTTCTTGCCTCTGTCGATTCCAAAACAACCATGGGACATGATATCTGTGGATTTTGTCGATGGCCTTCCTCAGTCCAGTAAGTTCAACTGCCTGCTCGTCATTCTGGACAAGCGTAGAAAGTTTGCATACTTCCTTCCCTTGGCCCACCCTTACACAGCAGCATCAGTGGCTCAGTTGTACTTGCATCAGATTTACAAAATCCATGGCCTACCCGGTGCGATCGTGTCCGATAGGGTTCGAATATTCACAAGTCACTTCTGGTAGGAGCTTTCCCGAGGGGCAGGAACATAGCTCCAACTTAGCATAGCCAACCACCCCCAGACTGACGGGCAGACAGAGCGCATTAATCAATGCGTCGAAACCTTTCTCCGTTGTTTCACTCAAGCCTGCCCTCGGAGATGGAGCTTCTGGATCCCACTAGCATAGTTTTGGTACAACAACAACCACCATTCAGCGATCGGCATGACGCCATTCAGAGCCATGTTTGGATATGAACCACACCATTGGGGAATCACAACAGACAACACTTGCTCGGTCCCAACACTCCAAACTTGGCTGGACGAGCGCGCCACAGTGCAGGAGCTGCTGCAACAACATCTCAATAGGGGCGCGCCAACTGATGAAAGTGCAAGCTGACAAGAAGCGATCCTTCAGAACTTTTCAAGTGGGCGACCGGGTGTTCCTCAAGTTACAACCGAATATTCAGTCATCGGTGGCACCGCGGGCTAATCACAACAAGTACTACGGGTCATTCCCCATCATCGCCAAGATCAACGATGTGGCTTACAAGCTCCAACTCCTAGCCCAAGCAACAGTACACCCGGTGTTCCACGTCTCCCTCCTCCGGCAAGCACTCCTTCCAGGTACGACGGTCGAATCTCAGCTTCCACATTGTTATGATGATTTGGTTGTCCTAGTGGCCATTCTGACGACATGCATGAACAAGTCAAGATACAGTGGTCAAACTCTTCACACCTGGGAACCACATGGGAGGACAAGAACAACCTTCAAGCTCGGTTTCCGCATGCAGAGGCTTGGGGACAAACCTCCACATAAGGAGGGGATGTCAGCATACCTGACACGCCGGGCCCACAGGGCAGCAACCACACCAGCATCAGCGCTGCCCAGCGACCCGTCAGGCCAAGACGGCCCAACCCAAGAGTCCATGGGCTGGAATGGGCGAACTGAAGACCGCTCACTTCGTTACTTAAGGCAGAGCTGCAAGAGGAGAACCCATCCGGAGGATCAGGCTATCGGCGGCGGCTACCTACCCTGTTTCCCTTCCTTGTTCTTCCTGTTCCTCCTGCACCCCCAATTCATCTAAACCCTGTATCTTAAGCTACTACTTTGGAGAGTTTGATCGAGAGAAATACTAGTGTTGCCTATCACTGCGCGGTTTAGGTCCTACTACTTAAGTTGAGTAATTTATTTGTGCTCCCAATATTAGATAGGAGACCAAACAATCCCTGGGAGTAGCTCCAAATAGCATGTTTGCTACTGCATTATCTTATCACTAGCTCAGAGGCTGTCACTTGTCAGCATGGTCAAGATTATGCGTTGCAACTTGCGACAACAAAAAATCGAACTTAGATAGGACAGCAAAGAGCTGACCTATCAAGCTAAGTAAACTCAAGCTGATAACAGCTACACCCAACTTATTCGATCATCTCTCTTCGCATTGCATCCTTTGAACAATGAGGCCGGTTACAACTTCCGGGAAATGGCAGCAAGGGAAGAACACCGATACTGGCCAGGTAAACAAAATTGCTGACCGAAACTCTCCAAAAGCGCATATCGCTCTGTTCTCCTATACAAAATATGAGAGGCCCAGCATTTCACGATTCCTTACCCCTTTTCCTATTTACACAGCACTACTCACGGGCGAGATGTCTTTGCCGAAAAGCCCGGCGATTGCTTTCCCAGGGTCCTCCTGCTTGATGAGGGACTCCCCGACAAGAATCTGCATCAAGGTGTCAAGTCAGGGTAAGAAAAAGCAAGAAAAACTAGACTTCGGAATCACTGTAGTGTTCATTTACACGTGTCTCATGGCTCACTTACCGCTTTGACCCCAGCATCCTGAACGAACGAAACATGGTCAGGCGTGAACAGTCCGGACTCGCCTACGACCTGAAACAGGTTAAAGGTAAGCATGAATACTGTATGCCAAGGAGTCACATACATAATCCAACACGAGCAATTTTGTACTGAGAACTTGTGGATAGCAATATGGGCAGTGAAAATAGAACATGGCATAGATGAACTACGGTTCAATGAAAATTTTCTCATGGTTCGATAAAGAGACTGTTCTGATAGATGAGCCTTAACTGCACATAACTAATTTATGTTACTCCGCGTGCCAAGAGCTACCCTGCCTTATATGGGCTGATAAGAGTATCATTGCCAGTGGTCTCCCTTGAGCTAACCAAGTTAAATTCATGTACAGCTACACCATTAATAAAAGAGACATATGCCTGATTCACGGCATAGTGCTACCTAAATGCCAGTAATGGGGTTACAAGAGATGCCGATAATTTAAACTGAAAAAAAAAGACTAATGCAGCAGATGCCAATATTTACAAAATATAAAATAGTACTAAAACATTTGTCTTGCCAGGTAACTACAGTGTAGAATATATGGATAGTGCTTCGTTATCAAATACTGCAACGTGTGGTAACTACTGTAAAGTGCACAAAATTGGTAGCAAGAGACATGGGGTTACTTACAATTATGTCCTTCTGGGTTATAAGTTGTCCCCGTTCACCCTCCAGAAGCTTTTTCGTGTTTGAAATGTCAACTTCGAAAGTTTCTGCAATAAAATTACGTTCCCTGTGAATTATTGATCCTAGAACACAATTTGAAGCACCACAAGATTAACATCTTTAATCATCTACTTTCAATAATGAACGCGTTACCATGTTTTACGTCCTTAAGCTTGGATATCAAGATCTAAGGTGTAGCTCTAGCTTTTTACATTTTAAGAATCAAATAATCTGGATTATACATGATTAAACACCAAAAGAGAGCACATCCTTCCCACGGGCACGCTTGTGCATGTGTGGTCTGCACTGTGAGGTCTGCACACGTGACAACTCCTTGGAAATTCAAAAAGATTATACCATGTAAACAGAAGCTCCATAGTATATGATTTATGATGGCAAATAGAAATAAGTGATCCGTTAGTTTGTATGAAAGCAACAAGCATCCAGGTGATAAAATAACTGCAACGACTTGTAAAGAACATATGTGACATAGATAGGGATGCTCAAATATGGTTTCTTCAAACCATTCAAAGATTGTCATGCACGTGTGCATTACTAATTGAGTAACGTGGAGTCATTTTTGTTTTTGTACTGGACAGGTTTTGCTCTCAACAAACACCCCCAGATTGTTATATAATATGTGCCAACGAAACTTATAACTAAACCAAATGAACAATGTCATACCAAGATTACGGTTATTGATGCCAATAAGCTGAATGCCGTCTATCCCTATAACACGGTCGATTTCCCTTTCATCATGCACCTTCAACAACACAATTAACATGTTAATTCCATCAGACTTCGAATGCTGAAGGTGCATTTGATTTGAAGAGGGGAGTAGAAAGCTTCAATATACAAAATATGTTGCAAAAATAATTCACAAACCTCAACTAAAGCTGCCATCCCGAGTATTTTGCATATTTTCAGCATATAACTGATATCGCGATCAGGTAAGATGGCAGCAATCAGAAGAACAGCATCTGCTCCCTTAGACCGTGCATAGTAAAGCTGCCAAGCATCAATGATGAATTCTTTGCACAGAAGAGGACACTGCGTTCAGAAAGATCAGATCATGAGCCTTTCATGCATTCGAACTACCACGTCTGAAACCACTGACTTCTGCAAGTAGTACAACATATGGCCAAATATACAGTACCTTCACTCCAGCATTGCGTATAGCCTCCAAATAGTCGAAACTTCCCTGTTTGCATATCAAAGGAAGCCAAGTATTTTCAGTACAGATGACTCCACAACATATGAAAATAGGGATCCAAATCTCCTACAGAAGAAATTACTAACCTGAAAGAATTTTGAATCTGTAAGAACACTTAAGCATGCTGCTCCATTTTTCTCATATGCTTGAGCGATCTCAACCTGTTTATGTCCCAACAAACATTAGTTAGTTTAGGTGTATCTGCACTTCTTAATTGGTGTTACAAATGAAGAGCAACAGCTTGGTCTCCTTCAAGAAAAGAAAAAACAGTGTATGTTTGTGCTAGTGAATGTCAACAATGGAAGTCTCACTAGCTGGGAATAGGCAAATCAAGTGGATAGTAAGTAGTGACATAAATAAAAGGGCAAGCATAGTTTGAAATCTCTCCCTACAGTTGTATGACCCATTCGTATTAATGCCTCACTGTTATAACCAGTTTTGAAACAACATAACACGTTTAACTAAAGTAAGTTCATATACAAGATAGTATCGTCGAAATGATAGTTTACACATCAAATATAAATCACATTCAGTGAGCAGGTGAACTCCGATAAGGCGATAACATAAATGGCCAATAGACTGTGCAGGCTGCCTGCACCTAATTTTAGCATCACTAGTCATCCCACACACTCACCGGGTCAAAATTCTCCCTGAGAACCCCCCGACTTGGCGAGGCCTTCTTCACCTCCGCAATCAGAGCGGGCAGAGCAGTCCGATCGTAGGACGCTTTCAGCGCAGCAACAAAGTCCCTGGCCGGAGGCGCATTGTCCAGAGGGCCTTTCAGCCTGTACAAGGGCATTTTCTCCTTCATCTGGCGAACACAAAATCAGCCAGAACACGAATTTGGCATCGCATGAATGAAACATCACTTTGCACAGGGCAGCACAATGCTCCGGAAGTCCAGCATGACATCATACCTGCCAAATCTCAACGTCCTTGTTCCAGACAATCTTCTCGAGGATGTTGCGCGGTGTGTTCCCCACGTTCTCGAGGCGGAACTGGAAGGGGCCCACGTGGTGCACGGACGGGCCCGTGACCGGGCGCCTCCGGATCTTTATCCCGTCCAGCCCCTCGATGCTGGAGGCGGGGGCGTCCGCCGCCGGGGCGCCGTTGTTGCCCTGCTCGGTGGCTTCGACCGCCGTCTCAGTCTGGTCCGAGGTCGTCGCCGCCGCATCCTGCAGCATCCACACAAACAAACCGTTACGAACTCCGCCTTCCACGGGGGGTCGCGGGAGCAAGTTGGCGACTCACCGTCTCGGCGGGAGTGCAGCGAAGAGGTGCGGCGCGGGCGCCGTCCATGTGAAGGGCGGCGATGACGCGGCGAGGGAGCTTGGAGGCGGCTAGGGCTTTGGGGCGGCGGAGATGGGAGCAGCGGGTCGGGGGTGGGAGGCCTGGACGTGATGGCGCGGGTGCGGTAGCGAGCGCCTCCATTAGAGGAGGTGTCGGGATTTATGGAGGGAAGGGGAAAGATGGACTGAGAGAAGATGGAGGTGGGGGCACGGGCGGCTGCTTTCCTGGCGGGGGCGGGGGCGGGGGCGCGGGGCCTCAGCCTCGCTATCCTATCACTTTCGAAATTACTCCTAAACTAAATTAATTAAGTCCCGTTTATCTTTTTTAACATCTGATTTATTCTTTAAACATCTTTTTTTTCGAGAAACTTGCAATCTATTCATCTTCAATCATGGCAGTACAAAGAACAACAAAGGTAATAAAAATTACAACCATGTTCGTGGACCACCTAATAACGACTACAAGCACTGGAGCGAGCTGAAGGCACGCCGCCGTCATCACCCTTCTTTACCGGAGCCGGGGAGACCTTGTTGTAGTAGGAGTCGTTGTGCTAAGGCTCAAAGAACCAGCGCACCAGAACAACAACCGTCGCCGATGAAGAGAGATTGAAAGGATCCAATCTGTGGACACACGATCGTAGACGGATCCAAACAGATCGACCGAAGACAAACATCAACCAAATCCCGTAAGATCCACTGGAGACACCTCCACGCGCGCCCTCGGTGATTCTAGATGCATCGTCGGGACGGAGGCTAGGCCAGGATAACATTACTCCATCTTTAGGGAGCCGTCACGCCTCGCCTTCTTTAGCAGGACACAAACTCTAAAGAAATTAAAAACACACACCGAAAAACGGAGCGGGAGCCCTTCCACCTGTAAAGGCCGGGATCCACTGCGCCTCCATGATCCTAAGGCCAATGAAGACGAAACAGATCGACGGCGGGAGGCGTGAAAACCCTGGTCGTGGGGGGAGTTTCTTGTGAAAGAGAAAAACATTTCTTGCGGAGGAGAGATGTCGACGGCTTTGTTGAGTTCAGTTCATCTACACAAACTTAGTATCATCAGATTTTTTTTATATAAAATATACTTATGTAGTAGTATGCATATTTGATGTTGCATACTTGGAATATTTTGCTATGGATTTGGCCAGGCATAAATAAGTTTGACCTGGAACAAACCAAAAACTTCGGTTAATTTAAAAGAGAGAGTACAGTTGAGTGAAAGCTAGCTATTCTCGCAACAGAGGAATTAGTTGAACGCGTGATGATCCAGTCAGTGCACGCAAAGTTGAGTAAAAACTCAACCGCACTGACGGTGTGAAACTCGGACGATCGGCTAGCTTTGATTTCCTTTTCCTGCACGCTAAGCAAGTGACCGGCTGGCGAACCGACCGTCATCAACACCACGACCTGGCCGTCAACGCCGTGCCGTGCGGCGAAACCCAACGCCTCCGGCGGGGAACTGCAACGCGCTTTCATTCAGGAAACTCCTCACGTTTCTTCCCCACGACGCACACGGCACACACACACACTAACTAAGCTAGTGCCATCGACTTCGCAACTTTGGGAGGAACACCGAGCACAAGTCATACAGGATATACAGGATGCACACTAGCGGTGACTAGTGCCAACATGCCATCGACTGCACAAAAACTGCACTAATCCAGTAACACCAACAGAGTGGCTCCTCTAGTCTAAGGAACAAACAGCAGCAACGGGATGACTAGTAGTGCCAGTTCAGGCAGACCTCTCTGTACACAGTGCAGTCTCCGAGGCGGTTCGCCGCGTCGCGGATCGATGGATCACCTTCCGCCTATCTCAGTCCCTGATCTCTGTGCCGAAGATCCGGTACCGTCGGCTGCCCCAGGGATCGTACTTGTCCAGACGGTACGACTTCAGGCAGCACCATATCCAGGGAGGGTTCCTGCCTCCGGCCATGCCTTCCTCGGCATCGTCTTCTGGTTCCGGGACGCCCAGCAGCCTGTTCATCTTTCTGGTCAGCGCGGCCAGTGTGAGGAAACCGCCGAAAAAGCTCACCTGGCATCCATAAGATGAACACAGGTTTCAGCAAAGGCAAGCATTTTCTCAGGCACTTGTGGCTTCTTTTTTTTTACCACAAAATGTAGTTTCTGTGACTTCTGAGAATGGACACTGGAGGGGAGGTGCATTGTAAACCGCAAGGCTGGCTCATTAACATCTTACCGCATCATCCTTGTGGACGTATGCATGGATTCTTGCTGTAGGATCCTCGAGAGTCAGCCGAAGGCAATAATCACCCGTCAACAATGAATGCAGCTCTTTGCCTTGACAAGGGTATGCCGCCACCACACGGACCAGGGTTTTGAATTTGTGCGTCACCTGGCACAAAAGATACAGAGATATCGGTGCCGGCATTAGTTTTCACTTTCAGAACACTTCTAGGTTAGTGTTGATTAGGAAAAGCAGCACTGGAAGAGTCCGGTTCTTGAAAACTTCTAGGTTAGTGTTCTGTTGTTACCTTGGTACTTTGTGCTTGGTGGGTGCTTTATTTATAAAGCGGGGCGAAAGCCTTTTTCGGTATAAACTAAAACGAATGCAACAAGTGAAGCTGATGAACAATTGACAAAAATGTTGCAATTGGGAAATGAGTATTACCTGTTCATGGGTGAGCGACTCCATTAATGTCGTGTAACCTGCTCTCTTGAACTCCACATCTGATAGAATTGGCAAATATCACATGGCAGGTCTTAGCATACAACAGATGGCAGCAAATCTGCATCACGTAATTATCCAGTTATGACCCATACCAGTAATATCAGAGGCCATGTGGAGGCTAGCCATTGGCTCTCGATGAACTTGGGTGGCAAAACGACCATCATATGTCCTGGAGTTATTAATGCACTTGATAAACATTTCCTAAAGGAAATTTAAGATGCACTAGCCATCCATGAGAAAAGAGAAGATTACTTCAAACGTTCAATGACACTGCCATCTTCATTAGATAAAAGACGGATTCTACTAGAAGGCAGCAAAGAGCCTTTCCACATGCCAAACTCCTGTTTGCAAGTAATATTGCAGAACCGGGCCCAGTAAATATCCTTTTGCAAGTGTAGTATTTCCTTTGAAAATCTGTTTGAGAATACCCTCAGGACAGTTCCAACACAAGGCAGTGTGCATAGAACCTCCCTGGGTAACGGCGCTTCTTCAGGATGCAGAGGGGTTGGTGTAACTGCTTCCATGTCCAAACTACAAGGTCGCCAAGAAAAATAACAGAGGCGCACCATTTAGTTCAAAAAATGAACAGTGACATTAGCATATGCTTTATGAGAAATCAAGTCTATTTGCTCCTATACCCAAAGTTAAAACAATGTGATATTCCCTTCAAAACAACCAAACGAAGGCCCTGATAAATATATCAAAAGCACTATTGCCATCCTACATTTTTTTAGACAGACTTTATTTGCTATCGCATGTTGGTGAAATAGAACTTAAACAATAATTAGAGATTCTAACCCTACCGTGTCTGAAGCTCAGTTGGAGGAGTATCAGTTCCATCCCAAACATAAAAAATCCATTCGCCACTGGGAGCTTCACAGACATGAAGTACCTATAAAGAAAAACTAGATATTTCCTCAGTTGACATAAGTATCAAATTTAATTTGATTGAATATAAGGAACTAACCTTGCATACAAGGTCAAAAGTAGAATCAGACTTTATATTCCGTAGCTGCAATTCAAGATCTTTCAGACCTATGGTACAAAAAACTATTACAAACAGCAACAAATATCACAAAAGATACTCACACTGAATATATTCTCTACTGAAGATAGAAATAATTCATGAATCTGTGTATAAACGCATACACATAAATCACTAGACAACTTTGTATGCAGGCCATGCTAGGATAAGCACTTACACAATGCAGCATCATGGCAAGGAGATAAAACCAACAAAAAAGGGACCATTTGTGCATATAAAAACTTAAGTGGCACTATATTAGAATGAAGTCCATACAAAGACAGCCTTACCTAAGATGGTAAATGCGAGAATGCAAGTAGAAATACGAGAATAATTAATCAGATGGATCATTGTATTATTGTATACGAATGGGGCCTAGATCAGATCATGCATAGACATTAACTGTCCGGAGCAAAAGTTTGAAAACAGTGATAGCAAGATCCCATCAAGGCTGATGGACAAAAGCAGAGTTTCCGTCTCAGTTGGAAGCTCCTGTTTGCTTCCATGGTATGAGACAGATGTACAAAATTTGAAAGAACGCGATTGTAACACTGCACAACATGTAATGTGGATGCGTGAACCAAAGAAATGAACAACAGTAGTGTTCAAATTAGGAGTCACCTGGAGGATGATACACAAGCCACATTCTCATCTGGGTTAAAATTTGATTGTCATGTTTGGTTCCTTGATGTTTCATAGAAATCTGGTAAGGCCTGAACTCTGTAGATACCATCCCTCCAAATAGTGCAAACGAAGAAAACCTTTTCTCAATAGTTACAAAGAATTCTCCATGTAGCACTTTTACCTGCAAATAAAAGTAGACATGATCTAGTCACCACAAATACTTCATAAAAACGAGGGGAGAAAATTGCACATAAAAGCATACAAAAGGGACAATGTAAGTGCAAAGTTGTATTCTCAGAAGAGAAATGCCATAGAATGTGGCACTACGATAAGTGGACACTTGAAGAGTATTCAGCTATACCACAACATTATGGAGACTGATGATATCGCCGCTTGACCTAACACATGGCAGTAGTGCAGTGTTGTTAGCAAAGAAAGTCACGGAGATACCAGATGTACGTGATTGATCAGCTATCCTCAATGTAAGAGTGAAATCTGCAAAAACGTTAGCCATGACTGAGTGGCATCGCATTGGTTTCATCAATAAGCAGAATGGAACAAAAAAAATGAAAATCACTAGGCCATGTAAAGACAAGATTACCATAAACATCAACCACCTTGTTTCAAACATATATGCATTAACCTGCTAGAAACTTACTTCCATGCCTTCAAGGATGTGGGATAGGGGGGGCATTATCCCGCCTTGCTTTTTAGTATTATTATAGCTGTTAGTGTGGCCATTTTGGTCAATAAAAAGAGTGCAGGAAGGATTAATGAAGGATATTGTTTCTCATTTCAAGGAAGACGGTTGTGTGATGTGTCTATTCTCAAAGATGCAGATGACACCATTCTTTTTGTAGAAAATTTACAGCAGGCTAGAAATTTGAAGCTTATCCTACGCTTAAACATATTTGAGGTTTGAAAAGAAATTTGAAGTGAGCTCTATTTCTTAGGAATGAGGTTGCGAGATGAGAGATTTTCCATTTTGTGGAAGACTACAGAGGAAAAAGTAGAATGGAGTTGGCTAGGTGGCAAGATAAAACATTATCTTATGCGGAAGGGTATACTCCCAATAATTCTTGTTTAAGCAGCATCGCCTTCCTACATGTTGTACTTCTTTAGGATTCCAAGGGAAGTTCTCAAGAAGTTAACAACTTCAGGATAACCTTGTCATGCCATTTGGTTAGCTAGCCAGCAGTATTTACAAGGGGGCACTCTTTCTCAGGTGGAAGTTAGATCACGTGAGTTGCATTTCTAGTAGAGTTTAATGCAGAATAAGCCACTGTTGTTTGCATTCTGTCACAAGAAAGTGGAGGACGCGGGTCGAACAGCCAAACAAGTTCTATTCCTTCCCTTTGACACGTCTTCGTGCACTTTACTTGTTTTACAAAGCAGACCGATAACTCCACTTGTTCCTGGGAGGAGTGGAAGGGAACAGAAAATGTAGCTTTCAAATTCCTTTGATTTTATTACTCAGCATTCGGTAAGAATGTGACTGACACATGTGTTTAATGAAGGATGGGGTATGTAGGGTTTATGAGAATTTTGTAGAGAGCTTCTGGGTATGTGGATGCCGCACCAGCTTCAGCAAGAATCTGATGTCCCTTAGCTGAGGAACCAGATAGATCAGTGTGGAAGTTGGGTGCAAAAGGAGAATATATTGTGCATTCTTTTTATGTACTATAGATCTTAGAACAGAATCTGATTGTTATCCATTTAGCTTTAGCATTTTCATGTGTTCATTGTCAGGAACCCATGAGTTAAACACACTCACTATCTCATGGTTTCAGCAAAAGTCATCACTAACGGGAAGTCACCAAAGAGTTGATTTAGGGATGATCATTGTGTGAGATGCTAAAGCTTGAGTTTTTCTCGTGCTAAAGCCACCAGATTTATTAACCAGCACGACTTGACAAATCAAAGCAAAGGTAGTACTGTAGTACTATAATTTCATAGCTAAAAACAACAAAATATCACCCCAGGACTTCCTGTTTCCACAGAATTTGCAGAGCAGGACCTGAGAACAGTTTGTGAATCGACCATAGAGAAGGAAGAAGCATGACGCAGAGCTCAAGGCATCAACCGGTTACACTAAAAAAAGACAATTGTAACGAAATTCTACATCAACTGACTCGCAATCATCTACAACCTTGACCAGTGCGTGCGACAGAGGTCGACTGAGCATTACCTGACTAATTTCAAGGCATACGAAGCAACGGCAGAACACCACTCCAAGTGTCTCTAACCTAAGCCCCAATGCACCCGAGCAGCGCAAATCGGTGCAGCGATAAGAACCCTAGGGGAGCGCGCGCACGGCAGGTGCGCAGGGGAGGGGAGGGGAGGGGTGACTCACCGGTTCCGCGGCTGCGGAAGGCGGCGCCGATCTCGATGACGACGGCGAAGAGGCAGACCCGGATGCCGGAGGCCTTCAAGGCCTCGGCGATAGGCAGGTACACGTACTCCGCCTCCCCGCCCGCCATCGATGGAACCGCGCCTCCCTCGCGCTGTCGCTTCCGCTCGCGCACCGCCGCCGCTGACGACGAGGCGTCCATGGTGTGTTTTGTGCGTTACCGAGTGACGACACGGACACGTAGCGAGTATGACTTGGCATTTGTAACCCGAAATTTCAATACTCGCTCCTGTTAGGAATTAATTAAATAGATTAATTAAGTGTTAAATTTATGTTAAATTCTAAAACTAGTACAAAGTTAAGACACTTATTTTGGGACGGAGGTTTTTTAAAACGAAATGTGAGCACAACACCAAGAATGCGAGTACAAAGACTCGAACTTGAACGGGTGGGAGGTTTCACCACCTGCTGGCCACCGGGTTACACCACATGTCTCTACTAGAATGTTAATTATTATTTTGAACAGCTGCCTCCTATTTGTAACCACTTCTGTATCCTGCACATATATATACCCTAAATTTATCAATGAAAAAAACTGTTCCATCATTTACTTCTCACTTTTACATGTTATCAGCACGGTCACTAAGGATCACCTTGATCATGATTGTGCCAAATTAGTTCATTTCATCCACAACATGTTTACTCTCAATGATTGCGAAAGCATTTCATCAAATACATGACTGTCATTTTCAAAAGGAAACACACTAAGCTCATGTTAGGTGGAAGTCATTATTTTTACATGGAGGCATGGACATCATTTTTTATCCCTTCTTGCCACTATAACTCCACATTCAAAAACTGACATTGCTATTTTTTATATCTAATATGCACATATACATTTTATATGCCAGCAACTTCACTTAGTTTCCAAGTTCAAAAAAAAACTTCACTTAGTTTCCAACTAAGCATATAATAGTTAAACATCTATTTACCATGTGGTACTTCCTTAAGAGAAGTATGTTGTCATGACCACAACGCAAATGATCACTCATTCATTTTCGGGACTCGAGTCTACTGCAACTTACAGTCATGTCACTTGTAAAATCAACTTCACCTAAAGTGAGCTTAGTGTATTTCTGATAAAAAAACTCATAATACACTTTATATCATCTTACTGCAACTTACAGTTCTGTCACTTACATTGTGATCACGTGAGCTTATAGTTTTGTCACTCTAAATGTTGTGGTCGCGTGAGCTTACACTTCTATCACTTCTATTGTGACTGGATAATTTTTATGCATTTCTGATAAAAAAAACTCATAATGCACTTTATATCATCTTATTGTGATATCGCCATTTTCTAGGCTTAAGAAACATAGAATTTCGTAAAGGCAAAATTCTTGCTAGTACTCATAATACTAAGCGAGTTAGTGGCCACAAAGTAAAAAACACAAGGAATTAAAAGTAAACTCAAGGCGTCAAACAAAGATAGAATTATCTCTTGAAAAGGGAGAAATTATTTAACAAAAATGAATTAAAGATAACTCCGAAGTTTGTTAAATGAGCAGCTGAAAGGATCGATATAGTTGACTAGAGGGGGGGAGGTGAATAGGCAACTAACAATTTTTAGCTTTTCTTTACCAAATTAAACTTTGCATCAAAGTATGTTGTCTATATATTCAACTAGGTGAGCAACCTATATGATGCAACAGCAACAAGCTCACAAGCAAGCAAGGGATATAACACAATATATCTTGCACAAGTAAAGGTGATAGATAACCAAAAGTGGAACCGATGGAGACAAGGATGTCTTACCGAAGTTCCTTCCCTTTGAGGGGAAGTACGTCTCCGTTGGAGTGGTGTGAGGGCACAATGCTCCCCAATAAGCCACTAGGGCCACCACACTCTCCTCACGCCCTCACACAATGCGAGATACTGTGATTCCACTATTGGTGCCCTTGGAGGCGGCGAGCGAACCTTTACAAACAAGGTTGGGGCAATCTCCACAACTTAATTGGAGGCTCCCAACGACACCACGAAGCTTCACCACAATGGACTATGGCTCCATAGTGACCTCAACCGTCTAGGGTTCTCAAACACCCAAGAGTAACAAGATCTGCAAGGGATTAGTGGGGGAAGCAAATTTATCTTGGTGGAAGTGTAGACCGAGGCCTTCTCAACCAATTCCTAGAGAATCAACAAGTTTGATTGGCTAGGGAGAGATATCGGGCAAAATGGAGCTTAGAGCAACAATGGAGCTTAGGGATGGAAGAGGTGGTCAACTCGGAGAAGAAGATTTTATAGTCGAGGGACAAATCCAACCGTTATCCACTTATCCAGCCCGCGACATGCGGTACTACCGCACCAGACATGTGGTACTACCGCTTGCGCGGCAGGAGCCAGACTAGCCCTGTTGCATTGAAGCAAGGAGCGGTAGAACCGCCGGAGCGGTACTACCGCTCGCCCTTGCGGTACTACCGCAAGGCAGGGTTGGTCTGGGCCGGGAAGGCACGGACGAAGAAAAATACATCTGTGGCTACTTCCCTGAGTTTCGATCTGTGCAAAAATCTGACATGGTACTACCACATACAGGGAGCCGTACTATCGCGTAGGGCGCGGATGTAAAAAATTACATCCGCTCCTCCTCCCGCTCGTGTTGCTGTGCTGGGCCAGAGGCCACGGTACTACCGCACCCGCAGAGCGGTACTACCGCAAGGACCTGCGGTACTACCGCACGACCGATTGGTACTACCTTGGGCCTCTGCGGTACTACTGCTCCCTTGAGCAGTACTACCGCATGCCACAGCTCAATAACACTAGGAGGCCTTCATTTTTCAGAGACACGGATAAACGATCGGTGCTCCAAAGATGCAAAGGAAAGGTGGTGCAAAGGAACATGCGTGTATGTGATGATTCCACCCTAACCTTTCCAAAGCGGACCCCCTCTTAATAGTACAACTTTCCTACGACTCAAATCCACCGAAAAGAAATGTAGAGAAACGCCGTCTTCACTAGGCTTCGAGGGGCAACAAATTGTCTTGTGCCTAAACATCTGAAATGCTCAAAGCATACGATTAGTCCGCAAAAGTATTGTCATCAATCACCAAAACTGCATGGGGTGAAATATGCCCTTACAATCTCCCCCTTTATGGTGGATTGATGACAATACGGGATTTGCACATAAGAGTACATATATGAATATAAGAAAACCCACCATCTACAAAATATAGGCAGGCTCCCCCTAGATGTGTGCACTCTATATAAATGCTTTGGACTGCACGACACACATACTAGGATCAACACTCCACCTATATTTTATAGACGAGGCATACCTTGCAACAATACAACTAACACTAAGCATGGAGGCAAGGCAATGTTTATAAGCATAAAGTAAAGGGCACAAGATAGCATAGGCTCACACTACTAAGCATGAAAGACAATCAGGTAAGCTAGAGTGCATATGTCTTACACCATATGATAGGGTAGCAGGTGATAACCCACAAGTGTAGGGGATCGCAACAGTTTTCGATAAGTAAGAGTGTCGAACCCAACGAGGAGCTAAAGGTAGAATAAGTATTCCCTCAAGTTCTATCGACCACTGATACAACTCTACGCACGCTTGACGTTCGCTTTACCTAGAACAAAGATGAAACTAGAAGTACTTTGTAGGTGTGATAGGATAGGTTTGCAAGATAATAAAGAGCATGTAAACATAAACTAGGGGCTGTTTAGATAAAGAAGCAATAAAGTAAATATAGCGAGTGTGGAAAAGTGGTGGTAGGAGTTGTGGAATTGTCCCTAAGCAATTGACTATGTTACTAGATCGGTAATCACTATTGCAATTCTATTTGAGGGAGAGGCATAAGCTAACATACTTTCTCTACTTGGATCATATGCACTTATGATTGGAACTCTAGCAAGCATCCGCAACTACTAAAGATTCATTAAGGTAAAACCCAATCATAGCATTAAAGCATCAAGTCCCCTTTTATCCCATACGTAAACAACCTACTTACTCGGGTCTGTGCTTCTGTTCACTCACGCCACCCACCATAAGCAAATCATAAACATATTGCAAACCCTACAGCGAGAATCCTTCACGCTTGCACGACACGGAGGGCACAATAGGACAACACCAATAATAAAACATGCAACTCAAACCAAGCATAGCAATTCATCAATCACCGATAGGACAACGAAAATCTACTCAGACATCATAGGATGGCAACACATCATTGGAAAATAATATGAAGCATAAAGCACCATGTTCAAGTAGAGGGTACAGCGGGATGCGGGAGAGTGGACCGTTGAATATAGATGGGGGAAGGTGATGGAGATGTTGGTGAAGACGGCGGAGGTGTTGGTGTAGATCGCGGTGATGATGATGGCCCTCGGCGGCGTTCCGGCGCCACCGGAAGCAAGGGGGAGAGGGCCCCCCTTCTTCTTCTTCTTCTTCCTTGACCTCCTCCCTAGATGGGAGAAGGGTTTCCCCTCTGGTCCTTGGCTCCCATGGCGTGGTAGGGGCGAGAGCCGCTCCGAGATTGGATCTATCTCTCTGTTTCTGCATTCTCAGATTCTACCCCTTCACCGTTTCTTTAATATCCTGAGATCCGTAACTCCGATTGGGGTGAATCTTTCGCCCAGATTTTTCTCATAAAATTAGATTTCTTGCGGCAAAAGAAGGGCATCAACCGCCTTATGGGTGGCCCATGAGAGTGTCAAGCGTGCCCAGGGGGTGTGGGCACACCCCCCTGTCTCGTGGCCACCTCGAACACCGTTTCGCATTGATTCTTCCTCCGGAAAATCCCAAATATTCCAAAATAATTCTCCGTCCGTTTTTATCCCGTTTGGACTCTGTTTGATATTGGTTTTCTGTGAAACATAAAACATGCAACAAACAGGAACTGGCACTGGGCACTGGATCAATATGTTAGTCCCCAAAATAGTATAAAAAGTTGCCAAAAGTATATGAAAGTTGAAGAATATTGGCATGGAACAATAAAAAGTTATAGATACGACAGAGACGTATCAGCAGGTCTCGTGAACACACACCAAAGCAAAGCAACACAAATGAAGGTCTAACGAAACGAAAACACAGAGACGACACGAACGCAAATCCTACTATCTCTCCCCCTTTGGCATCGAGACACCAAAAAGGCAGAGAGGACATCTACGACATAAGTGGTAGCATCCTCTGCATAGATCACTCAGCACGCTCCTCATCGGACTCTGCAGTTGGGATGGTCTCCTCCTCTGACTCGATCCACTAATAGCCCTGCTTGGCTATCCATTCAGCCTCCGAAGTGATGTTCACCTCTGACCCGCTCTCCACAATCTCACCGAAAGTCCTCAAGATCCTCTTGTCGCGCTGGCGACTCTCCTTGGAAGCAACGTAGGTCATGTACTGCCCCTTGGCTTGCATACAGAATGGGGTCTTCATCTTGGCCTTCAACTTCTTAGCCCAAGAGGGCTCAGTAGATGGAGGAGCATACCCAGCAGAACTGTCCTCAGCCTCCTCCTCCTCCTCAACCTCGTCCTCATCCACATTCATCCTAGCAGCCTCAGCCTCAGCCCTGGTAGTGGTAGTGGCCCACTTGTTCTTCAGATGCAGCCTGATAGGCTCGTGGCGAACCCAGTTTGGAGCAGAAAAGTCTTCCTCCGGAAACATCTTGTCCCAAGTCTTCGAGATCAGGAGGTGCAAGTATGGACCATAGATGGGACCTTTGCGGTTGTAGACCGCAAACTTGAGCTCATTCCACATGATATGAGAGATGTGCAGAGGCTGGGCAGCATGTTGATGCGCCTCCTCACACAGAAGCATCATATCCATGAGATAAGCATGCACCTTATCTTTGTCACCGACGCGTGGAAAGAGGGTGTTGCGGAAGATTTGGTGCATGACATCGAGGAAGGGGTTGAGCACCCAAGATTGAGAGCCATTGGGTAGATTCTTCTCCACAAGAAATGGCATAAGCTTGTCCTTGTTGGCTGACTCGGCGTTGCCGTGAGGGCAGGCGCCTACGGGCACATCAGGCCCTTCATCACGGACATTCAATAGCTTCATGAATTCCTTCTAGGTAGCAGACAACTTCTTCCCATTGGTCATCCAAGACATAGTCCGCTCCCCATCTGTGTGGAAGTGAACGGAGGCAAAGAACTATGCCATGATCTCCGGGTCAAACTCCATGTGGAATGTGATGAAGTCTTCAATGCCAAACTGCTCCACCAAGTCCAGTGTCTCACCAAAGTAGTCCCGGTTCTTCCTCATATGGGGCATATCAATCCACTGCATTGGGACATAGAGGTTGTGCTTGGACTTGATCACATTGATGTATATGAGATTCTGCTGCTTGGTCCAGAACAACTCATTCCCTCTAACATTCTCACGAGGGTTCACATAGGGATTGATCCTCCTTCGAATGATGAACTCAGACAGAGGTATCTCATCCATGACAAGAACTGGCTCCTTGTACCTCTGAGCGGTCTTCTTGACACTATGGTGTTGGGCATTGGAGCCCTCCGGTGCTTCTTTATTGCGTAGACGCTTGGAGCTTGTGTCGCGGCTTGGGTTCGAGCGACGGACATTGGAGCCACTACCTATGACACACAATACAAGAACACACGAGAGAAACGAGAAGGATCAATGCAAAGACCACAACCAAAACAAACGAAACACGTAGACATAAGATTGGGAAGTTGCAACAAGGTAGCTTCAAAGTCAACGGTAGTACCTCACCACTAAGCGGAAGTAAAAAATTTACTTCTGCTCTAGCCGCGGTAGTAACGCGCCCGGAGCGGAAGTAAAATTTTACTTCTGCGCCCCGAGCGGTAGTACCGCTCCAGAGGAACGGTAGTACCGTGCGAGGCGGATGCGGCCAGAGCGGTAGTACCGCACGGGAGGTGCGGTAGTACCGCTTGGAATCCAATCCGGCACGAAACGGATCTAGGCACATCCACAACTTTGGATCGGTACTACGGTTGATCAAAAATACTGTGTGGCAACATTCCAAATAGCATATCTACTACACTACTACTCTCCTACATCCTTCTCTTGCAAATATTTGGCCTAAAATCTCAAGAACAACATGCATCTCCCCAAAAACCTAGAAGCAAAAACTACGAGGCAAGGAGAGAGGGATACGGGGAGAAACCTTGTTCCATGGCAAGAGGGCGAGGTGGGGATCAATCCCACTGGTCGAAATGCGAGAAGAGCGGCCGGAGGCGGAGATCCGGCGAGGTCCTCCGGCGTCGTTCTTGGGCAGGAGAGAGAGAGAGAGAGAGAGAGAGAGAGAGAGAGAGACGGAGTGGGGAAACTGGGTTGAATGGGTATGGGGGAGTTGAAACTCCCCCTGCCCGCACTTGACCCCCACCCGCTCGTGACGGCATGGTAGTACCGCGGGTCATCGTGGTAGTACCACCTAGGTGGAAGTACCGCACACAGGGCGCTAGTACCGCTCTTCCAGTGGTAGTAAAAAATTACTGTCGCGATGGAAGCGGTAGTACCGTGCTCTTCTCCTGCAGTAGTACCGTGGCTTGCCGTGGTAGTACCGTAGACCCAAGAAAGTGCTCATTTCGACAAAACAGAGAAACACGATCTTTGCACAAAAACCTTCAAGCGACTGGACACGCAACCGCGCACACACACACACGACGCAACGCAAACACAAACACGGCACAACAATAAGGCAAAATGCAACAAGGAACAAGCACAAACAAAACCTCTCTAGAGGAGAGGGCGGTGGCTGAATGCACCTATGTTTGAGTCAATTGGTATGGCATCGTGAAGAATTATCCTTGGGCTCATGACCAAAACTCGTCTTTGAAGCACAAGTACCATCAAGAATGGCTAATGTGAAAGAGTCGATCAATTTATGCATAATGGGGGGAGGGAGAGTTCATGGAGATAACAACACTCCCCCTATGTCCATGCCTACACCTAAACAAGATATTAAGTTGAGTATGGTGGGGTGTACAAGGGTTCAAACTACATTGCTCGAATCAATGATATTTAGCGCATGCCTTAACTCGCGAAATCTTGCTTCATACAAGGGCTTCGTGAAAATATATGCAAGGTTATCACGAGTGTTGACATACTGGAGCTTGATCTCCCCTCGCCTAATGTGATCCCGGATGAAGTGATACCGAATCTCAAAATGCTTCGTCTTGAAGTATTGCACCGGGTTGAGAGAGATCTTGATGGCACTTTCATTGTCACACAAAAGAGGCACTTCGTCAAAAGTGACACTGTAATCCTTCAAAGTTTGCCTCATCCATAGAATTTGAGCACAACAACTACCAACAACCACATACTCCGCTTCGATGGACGAGAGAGACACACAACTTTGCTTCTTAGAAGACCAACTCACCAAAGAGCAACCAGTGAATTGGCACCCTCCAGAGGTGGACTTCCTATCCACTCTGTCTCCCACCCAATCTGAGTCTGAATAGCAAAAGGTTGAAGTTGGCTTCTCTTGGGTACCATAAGGCAAAGTTTGAGGTATGAGCCAAATATCGAAAGATTCGCTTAACCACCACATGGTGGCTTTCCTTAGGTGCAGCTTGAAACCGTGCACAAATTCCCACACTCAACATGATATCCGGTCTAGATGCACATAGGTAAAGCAAGGAGCCAATCATGGAGCGATATACCTTTTGATCCATCGCTTTACCATTGGGATCAATGTCAAGTTGGCATTTGACGGGCATTGGAGTGGAAGCCGGCTTGAAATCACTTAGCTTGAATCTCTTGAGCATGTCTTGAGTGTATTTGGCTTGGTTGATGAAGGTGCCTTCTCTTCTTTGCTTGATTTCGAACCCAAGAAAGAACTTCAACTCTCCCATCATGGACATCTTGAACTTTGAGGTCATGAGTGCGGCAAATTCCTCATTAAAAGCTTTGTTAGGGGAACCAAAGATAATATCGTCAACATATAGTTGGCATACAAACAACTCCCCTTTGGCCTTCTTAGTAAAAAGAGTGGGGTCGATTTTCCCAATTTCAAACCCACGATCTTGCAACAACTCGGTAAGGTGCTCATACCATGCACGTGGGGCTTGTTTAAGGCCATAGAGTGCCTTGTCGAGTTGGTACACATGATCGGGGAAATAGGGATCCTCGAACCCCGGGGGTTGTTTGACATACACCAACTCATTAATAGGACCATTAAGAAAAGCATTCTTCACATCCATTTGTTGCAACTTGAAGTTATGATGAGAAGCATAAGCAATCAACAAACAAATAGATTCAAGGTGAGCAACGGGAGCAAAGGTTTCACCGTAGTCGATACCCTCGACTTGGGAGTAGCCTTGTGCTACCAAACGAGCCTTGTTGCGAACAATAATCCCCTGAGCATCTTGCTTGTTCTTGAATATCCACTTGGTTCCAATGACATTATAGTTCCCTGTTGGCCTTGGCACCAATCTCCACACCTTGTTGTGCTCGAAGTTGTTGAGTTCTTCATGCATGGCATTGAGCCAATCCGGATCCTCGAGCGCTTCATAGACCTTTTGGGGTTCGACACAAGAAACAAACGCGTGATGTTCACAATAGTTTGCTAATTGTCTACGAGTGCTTACCCCCTTTCTTAAGCTTCCAAGCACATTCGTCATGAGATGATCTTTGGTTGTGAGCTTGGATGCAATCTTAGCAGCTCGACACTCCAATTCCTCCTCAGGTGTGAGACGAGGAGTGGAAACTTGATCATCTTGAGCATCGTCTTGAGCTTGTTCTTGATCTTGAACTTGCTCGGAAGGGAGAACTTGACCTTGGGCATCACTTGGTGGCTCACCACCATCCTGAGGTCGATCTTGCCCTTGATCTTGTTCACTTGATTGAGAGCCTTCACTTTGTTCTTCAAAAGCGTGTGGGTCTTGGGTTGGTGATGGCTCCACTTGAGTGGAGCATTGTCCTTCCCCTTTGGACACAAGGGGCTCCTCAATGGGTAGGATATGACCAACACCCATTCTTCTTATGGCTTGGGGAGGAATTTCATCACCTACATCACAAGTAACACTTTGCTCCACTTGGGAGCCGTTATTCTCGTCAAACTCCACATTACACGTCTCCTCAATGAGTCCCGTGGACTTGTTGAGGACACGGTAAGCATGAGAGTTTGTAGCATAATCAACAAATATTCCCTCATGAGCTCTAGCCTCAAATTTAGACAAACGAACACCTTTCTTGAGAATGAAACACTTACAACCGAACACCCAGAAGTACTTGAGGTTGGGCTTGTTACCGGTAAGTATCTCATATGGAGTCTTGTTCAAGCACTTGTGGAGATAGAGCCGATTGGATGCATGACAAGCGGTGTTGATGGCTTTGGCCCAAAAGTTGTAGGGAGACTTGAACTCCGCCATCATGGTCCTTGCCGCATCCATCAACGTCCGGTCCTTCCTCTCTACTACACCATTTTATTGAGGGGTGTAAGGTGCTGAATATTGTTGCTTGATCCCCTCATCACTAAGGAACTCATCCAAGGTGTAGTTCTTGAACTCGGTGCCGTTGTCACTTCTTATTGTCAAGATCTTTGCATTGTGTTGATGTTGACCTTCATTTGCACGATGCCGGTTTGTTGAGTTTCACTCTTCCTTTTGAAGAAATATACCCAAGTGTATCTTGAATAATCATCAACAATCACCAATTTATACCCCCAAGACTATCAAAGGATGGAGGCCCAAAGAGATCATGTGAAGTAGCTCCAAGGGTCTCTTCGAGTAGTTGATAGTCATGGGAGGGTGAGCCTTCTCATGTAACTTTCCTTCGATACAAGCACTGCAAGCACGATCTTTAGCAAAACTAACATTTGTTAGTCCACGGGCATGGCCCCCCTTGAGAATACTTTGCAAAGATCTCATATTGACATGGGCTAAACGGTGATGCCAAAGCCATCCCACATCAACTTTAGCCATTAGGCATGTCGCGGTCTTAGTGGGTCGCTCCGAAAAGTTAATCGCATAAAGACCGTTCTTGACATGCCCAACAAAGGCTACTTTAAGAGTCTTGCTCCACAAGAGGGGCCATAGTATCAATATCAAAGAATGTGGCAAAGTCCATGAGTGACGAACGGAAAGTAAATTGTATGCAAGGTACTCAACAAGCATGACTTTCTCGATCGTGAGATCATGAGAAATGACAACCTTGCCAAGACCCAATACCTTGGAAGACGAGGCATCACCCCACTCGACATTGGTGGGCATAGATGGAATCGTGTGCACGTCCACCACCAAGTCCTTGCTTCCGGTCATATGATTTGTGGCTCCACCATCGAGCAACCATGACCCCCCACTGGAAGCAAACACCTTGTTGGTGGATTTTGCCATGAGGCACTTGGCGGTGACGTTCTCGTTGGGTGAGTCGAAGAGGGACACCCGTGGAGTTGTGGCTGTTGGGGAACGCGGTAATTTCAAAAAAATCCTACGATCACGCAAGATCTATCTATGTGATGCATAGCAATGAGAGAGGAGAGTGTGTCCACGTACCCTCGTAGACCGAAAGCGGAAGCATTATGACAATGCGGTTGATGTAGTCGTATGTCTTCATGATCCGACCAATCTTAGCACCGAACGTACGGCACCTCCGTGATCAGCACACGTTCAACTCGGGGACGACCCTCGTACTCTTGATCCAGTTGAGGCCGAGGGAGAGTTTCGTCAGCACAACGGCGTGGTGACGGTGATGATGAAGTTACTGGCGCAGGGCTTCGCCTAAGCACTACGACAATATGACCGAGGTGTGTAACAGTGGAGGGGGGCACCGCACACGGCTAAACAATGTCAACTTGTGTGTCTATGGGGTGCCCCCTCCCCCGTATATAAAGGAGTGGAGGAGGGGGAGGTCTAGCCCTCTATGGCGCGCCCTGGAGGAGTCCTACTCCCACCGGGAGTAGGATTCCCCCCCCTTCCCTAGTTGGACTAGGAGAGAAGGAAGGGGGGAGAGGGAGGAAGGAAAGGGGGGCCGACCCCCACCCAGTTTGGATTGGGCTTGGGGGGCGCTGAAAGTGCAACTATCCCTAGGTGGTTTTGGTAATTCCTAACAACATATAGCTCATTGAGCTAACACCATTCCAAGACAAATATTTCAGGAAAGCTCAATGAATGGCATGGCATGGATGAGAAAAGTGGACCCCTCAAAATGCTAAGGATAAAAGGATTGGCTCAAGCTTCAAGCTCAAGACTCTACATTTTATATTTTAGTGATCCAAGATCACATTGAGTCTATAGGAAAAGCCAATACTATCAAGGAGGGATGAGGTGTTGCTTAATGAGGTTCTTGCTTCATAGTGCTTAATGATATGCTCCAAAACCCTCAACTACTTTCCCACATCCACATATGACCTAAACCTAAAGTCCAACTCGGCCCCACCGATTCTTTCTATCCGGCGCCACCGAGTTCAGATGTCATAGCCACTGCCACAAACCCCAGGCAAATCGGTCTCACCGATAGGGATCTCGGTCTGATCGAGATGGGATTGTAATCTCTCTGTTTCCCTTCGTAACATTTTGGTACCACCGAGATGAGCGATCGGTCCCACCAAAATTGCAATGTAAACTCTCTGTTTCCCTTTCATAACATTTCGGTCCCACCGAAATGAGCGAACCGGTCCCACCGAGTTTACCTGACCAACTCTCTAGTTAGCTTATTATCAAAATTGGTCTCACCAAGTTTGTGTGATTGGTCTCACCGAGATTACGTTATGCCCTAACCCTAACCATATCGTTCCTACCGAGTTGCATGTCGGTCCCACCGAAAACCCTAACGGTCACTAGGTTTACTGAATCAGTTAGACCGAGTTTCTTGATTCGGTCCCACCAAGATTGGTAAATTGTGTGTAACAGTTAGATTTTGTGTGGAGGCTATATATACCCCTCCACCTCCTCTTCATTCGTGGAGAGAGCCATCAGAACAAACCTACACTTCCAACTTACCATTTCTGAGAGAGAACCACCTACTCATGTGTTGAGACCAAGATATCCCATTCCTACCATATGAATCTTGATCTCTAGCCTTCCCCAAGTTGCTTTCCACTCAAACCTTCTTTCCACCCAATCCAAATCCTGTGAGTGAGAGTTGAGTGTTGGGGAGACTATCATTTGAAGCACAAGAGCAAGGAGTTCATCATCAACACACCATTTGTTACTTCTTGGAGAGTGGTGTCTCCTAGATTGGCTAGGTGTCACTTGGGAGCCTCTGACAAGATTGTGGAGTTGAACCAAGGAGTTTGTAAGGGCAAGGAGATCGCCTTCTTCGTGAAGATCTACCGCTAGTGAGGCAAGTCCTTCGTGGGCGACGGCCATGGTGGGATAGACAAGGTTGCTTCTTCGTGGACCCTTCTTGGGTGGAGCCCTCCGTGGACTCGCGCAGCCGTTACCCTTCGTGGGTTGAAGTCTCCATCAACGTGGATGTACGATAGCACGACCTATCAGAACCACGGCTCAAAAATCACTGTGTCTCCAAATTGCGTTTGAATTCTCCAAACCCTTCCCTTTACATACTTGCAAGTTGCATGCTTTATTTTCCGCTGCTCATATACTCTTTGCATGCTTGCTTGAATTATGTTAAGATTGCTTGACTTGTGCTAAGTTTGCTAAAATCCGCCAAAGACTAAAATTGGGAAAAGGTTAAGTATTTATTTGGTCAAGTAGTCTAATCACCCCCCTCTAGTGATACTTCTGATCCTACAAGTGGTATGAGAGCTTTGGTCTCCGTTTGCTTTGATTTCCATAGCTTTTGGTGGTCATAGCCGTGGTTTCACAACCTAGGAGAGTATGGCGTCTATCAAGGGAAACTACCACCATAGAGGTCCTTACTTTGATGGTACTAATTTTGCTAGTTGGAAGCATAAGATGAAAATGCATATTCTTGGACATAACCCTGCCGTTTGGGCTATTGTGTGTATTGGCTTGCAAGGTGAATTCTTTGATGGGAGAGAACCGAACCGTGAAGCTAGCGCAGAAGAGTTGAAGATGCTGCAATACAACGCTCAAGCTTGTGATATCCTCTTCAACGGATTGTGCCCCGAAGAATTCATCAAAATCAGCCGTCTTGAGAATGCAAAGGAAATTTGGGACACTTTGATTGATATGCACGAAGGTACCGACTCCGTCAAGGAATCCAAATTGGATGTGCTTCAAAGTCAACTTGACAAGTTCAAGATGAAGGATGGTGAAGGCGTCGCTGAAATGTACTCTAGGCTTGCTCTCATCACAAATGAGATTGCCGGCTTAGGAAGCGAAGAGATGACCGACAAATTCATCATCAAGAAGATCCTACGAGCCTTGGATGGAAAATATGATACCATGTGCACATTGATCCAAATGATGCCCAATTACAAGAATCTAAAGCCAACGGAGGTCATTGGAAGAATTGTTGCTCATGAGATGTCCTCAAGGATAAGGAGGAGCTGCACAACAAGTCAAGTGGTGCTTACAAAGCCTCATGTGAAGCTCCCACATCATCAAGTGAGAAACAAACCTTCAATGAAGAATTGAGCCTAATGGTGAATAACTTCAACAAATTCTACAAGAGTAGAAGCAAGGAAAGAAGTTCGAAGTCAAGGTCCTACAATGATAAAAGATCTTCTAGTCGAGAGTGAAATTGCTACAACTGTGGAAGACCCGGACACTACTCCAATGAGTGTACGGCTCCCTACAAAAGAAGAGAAGAATCACCCAAGAGGAGAAGTAAAAGAGAAGAATCACCGCAAAGAGAGAGAAGGAGTAGAGATGATCGTTATGAACGAAGAACATCCCGGAGAAGCAAAGATTTGGAAAGGAAGGACAAGTCATCAAGGAGCTACACAAAACGAAGACATCAAGCTCATGTTGGTGAATGGGTATCTGGTTCCGACTCCGAACATCACTCCGAGAGAAGCTATCACTCCGACTCCGAACATACTCAAGATGAAGGTGTTGCCGGTCTAGCACTTGTGTCAACCAACTCCTACGACATATTTGACTCACCAAATGAAGGAATTGGAAGATGCTTCATGGCTAAAGGCCCAAAGGTAACACACCTCAAGTATGTTGATTTCAATAGTGATGAAGATGACTTGCTAGGTGATGATGATTTACTTATTGACAACTCTAGTGATGAATACTATGATGAAACGTCAATTAATCATGCTAATCAAGATAAAACGAATGATGATGATAAGGAGAAAATTGAGCTCCTAACTAAAGAACTAAACACTCTTAAGTTAGCTCATGAAACTATCTTAGGGGATCATCGAGAACTTTTAAGGACTCATGAGAAGTTACGCTTTGAAAAGCTCAACCTTGGGCAAGAGCATGAGTTCTTAAAGGAAATCAATGATGATCTTCGCAAGAAAAGTTCTTCTTACATTGCCAAGCGTTTACTCTTATCTAATTACATGCCTCAAGTCAAGTCTAGTAACAAGAACAAGAAGGATTCTTCCTCTAGTAGTAACAAAAATCGTGCTAAATCCAATGTTGTTGCTTCTAGTAGTTCTCTTGATTCCACTAATGATTCTCTTATCCAAGTTACACTTGAGCAATAAAATAGTTTATTGAAGGGAATTATAGATAAAGGTGTTTACAAGAGTCTTGCCGGGAGTAAGCAATTCAAGGAAATATTACGCAAGCAAGGAAGGCACCGGAAGAATCAAGGTGTTGGTTTTGAACGAAAGTTCAATGCCAATGGAGTTGAGTGGGAAGAAGATAAATACCCCAAGACGAAGTTTGTTCCTCAACAAGAGAAGTATGATCCTACTTCCTTCAAAGGGACACAAGCTCAAGATGATCTTCCACCACAAGACCACAAGCAAAAAGGCAAGGATGAACTTCAAGAGGAGATTGATGCATTTGAAGAAGCTCCCAAGGCCTTGATCAAGTGGGTTCCCAAGACTACGTCAAGTTCTACTTCATCAAGTACGACTACAACTCCAAGGATTCTCATCAACATGGTGTGGATCCCGAAGAAGAAGAACTAGAGAGTTCTTGAGGGTGACTCCACCAACATACTTCACTCATATCATTTTGGCAAGGACAAGTGCAATCAACTTCCACATCTTGCACTAGTTCATGGAGTCACAAACCCTCTTGTTGGTAAGACAAGGGACAAGGTAACCTAATGCTTTCATAGGCATCATTTTGTATGTGCATCACTCTATGTCTATGGATATCCTTGTTTGTTCCTTGTGGGACTAACCCGTGTAGGTATTGAAAGTGCAACTCACTCCAAAGGATTGCTCCAAATGATCTACATCAACATTGAGCATCCACATCTTCAACACCTACATGAAGTCATCATCGACAAAACCCAAGGTTAGTTCATCCCTCTAAGGGGGGATCTCACATCTAGGGGGAGCTTTACTCTAAGAATTGAGTTAAAGCAACTCTAATGGTGTGAACACATCAATGCATTATGTAAAAGTGGTAACCCCACTTGAGCTTAAACGATGAGTATGACCTATGATCAAATGTTCTCATTTGACTCCTAAGTCAATATACTCATATATAGATGACCTAGTCATCGCCAATTGCTTGATAGATGCTAGAATTGGGTGTGCGTGCTTTGCCACATATTTCATTTGTCATTTTATTGTGTGAGCATGTTGGTTGCATATTTCACTCATTCGAGGACATCCACTTGTAGTCTTGCTTGGTTTATTTCCTTTTCTTTTACCAAGTGGATGGACAAGAATGCCTAAGAACCATCTCTAGCTATCTATGCTTTTCTTGTCTCAAACTCTATTCATGCTACATCACAAAATCTGATCAAGTCAGATTCGAACCACTTTGTGTGAGGAGCACTCGGAGTCCCCGATTCGTCATGTACTTAAACTTCCAAAACTTCTTTGTGTGTTTTGGTCTGATCGATTCTTCCATTTCGGTCATACCGAGATCACTAAGTCGATCTAGGTTTTCAATCTCGGTGCAACCGATTTGAACGTTTCGGTCTCACTGAGTTGCAGTAACTGCTTGCAGTAATGCATCTCGGTGCCACTGAGTTGTTCCACTCGGTCACACCGACAGGGTCGGGCTATATATACCCACGGGCAAAATTTTGGAAATTTTCTCCGAACATTTCGCCCGCGCTCAGCCCGCTCTGCCTCTAGGGTCTCTGGATCGTCCTCCTTGTTGCCAGCCGCCTCCCGTCGCTGGTCTCCGCCGCCGTAAACGGGAATCAACTCCGCCGTTGCCGCCGTAGCGAGTCCATCGCCGAGCTAGGGTATGGACTTGATCACTGTGCTATCCCTATCTGATTCCTAGCATATTGTGTTCGCCATGAATCTTGCCACGATTGAAACTATCTCATCTAGTCAAAACAATTCTTAGATTAGGTTTGGATTGAAAATTTAGGGTTAGGTTTTCGCCGAAACCATCTCGGACCCACCGAGTTATAGAAATCGGTTCCACCAATTTGGCCAAGGCCATTGCACATGTGATTCTCGGTCTGACCGAGAATTGCTAATTGGTGTGACCGAGTTCAGAACTTTGTGAAACCCTAGCAGTCTCGGTGCCACCGAACTGTGACTCGGTCTGACCGAGTTCACTAGTTTAGGTTCCTAAAGCTACTTCGGTATCACCGAGTTTACAAATTGGTAGATCCGAAATGCTTTCTGTGGAAAACTAAAACTAAGTTTTGACTCATTCTTTTGCAAAAACCTCAGTATTTTGTGATGCTCATCCCCTCTATCTCATCTATATCTATTCACAGGGTCAGCTGTCAGTGTTTGCAACATGTCTGATCAGAGTGACAGCCAGAACAGGGAAGAGGAGCAGGTTCCTATGAGTGAGGGCACTAGTCCCTCTAGTTCCTCAGATGACGGCAGCAGGAGCACCCCAAGCAACTTACCCAAAGCTGCCACCAGGAACAGGAAGAAGAAAACCTCAGACTCTGAGGATGAAGACTATGTGGCAGAAGAGGATGAAGCCACATCCAGGAAAGTGCTCAAGAAGGAATATGGCACAGCTGCAACCACCAAGCCTGGTTTGAACAGGAAAGTCCTTGCCAAGAGGACTCCTATGTTGAAAGTCAGAGCATCAACTCAGGAAACTGAGAGATCAGAACCCAAGGAGCCAGAAGTGACTGAAAAGAACAGGAAGGAAAGGGTCAAGAAGACCATGGCCAGGGTTGTTGGAAAGCCTTCCATGATGGAAGAGGAAGAAGAAGAAGCTGCTGCACCAGCTCCCAAAGCTCAGAAGCTTATGGGTGATGCCATCAGGTCAAGGGCTGCTTCATCAAAGCCCAAAGAAGCACCCAAGGCTGCTTCCAAGCCCAAGACTGCACCAAAGAGGAATACCAAGAACATTCCAGCTGCTGAGAAGAACAAGGCCCCAGTGCCTGAAGTTGTTGCCGAAGAGGAAGAAGATGAAGAGCATGTCCTGAGAAAGTTGAAGCCTAAAATTCCAGATCACGATGCTCATCTTGTTGCTAAGAACATGAAGCTGAGAAAGAATCAGGACTCAGACAGTGGAGGTTGACTGATCCTTATGCAGTCAGGAGGAGAACCATTGTGGACTACATGTTCCATACAAAGGAACAACGGGATTTCTATGAGACAATGCTGCTGGACAAGAAACCAATAGTCTGTGATATGAGATGGGTGGACTGGAAATATATCAAGGAAAATGAAGAACACTATCCTGGTGTGTTTGACAGTTTCAAGGGTTGTGGAGTGGATAAATTTGTTGGGCATAAGCTCACCAAGTGGAATGATGAACTCATAATGCAATTCTACTCCACATCACACTTCTATCCAGATGGCAGGATAGTATGGATGTCTGAAGGTACAAGGTACCAATCTACTATTGAAGAATGGGCCAATCTGATCAATGCACCTAAGGAGAAAGAGGATGACTTGGATGTCTGTGCCAAGAAGAAGATGGATCACAACACTATGGCACACATGTACAAGGAGATCCCAGATGCTGTTGTTGAAACACACAAGTTTGGATCTGTACATTACCTTCTGTCAGGACTGCCAACCATCAACTGGATCCTCAGGCACACACTTTTGCCCAAGTCAGGTGATCATAACATGATCAGAGGCCATGCTATCAATCTGCTACACTTATTTGATGTGCCTCAAAAGTTCAAGGTCATGAGCCTCATTGTTGAAACTATCAAGAGGACAGCTGCAGACCAGAAGAGAAGATGTGGGTATGCCCCACAGATCCAGGAGCTGATTAACTCCAAGATGGGCACTGGCACATACTTGTTGGACAAGGAACACATGCCTATCTATCCAGAGTTTGAGGACAACCAAGTGGTTATGGATGAAGATGAACCATCTTCTATGCAATCACAAGCAAAGAAGGAGAAGACAAGGACAAAGAAGGCTGCCAAGTGCTACCTCTTGAGCACTGCGTTGGATTTCCCCGAATAGGAAAGGATAATGTAGTAAAGTAGCGTAAGTATTTCCCTCAGTTTTTGAGAACCAAGGTATCAATCCAGTAGGAGATCACGCATGAGTCCCTCGTACCTACACAAAACGATAGCTACTCGCAACCAACGCGATTAGGGGTTGTCAATCCCTTCACGGTCACTTACGAGGGTGAGATCTGATAGAGATGATAAATAATATTTTTGGTATTTTTGATATAGATATGCAAAGTAAAAAGAAAAAGGCAAAGTAAAAACAAAGCAAGTAATAAAGTAATGGAGATTGATATGATGAGAATAGACCCGGGGGCCATAGGTTTCACTAGTGGCTTCTCTCAAGAGCATAAGTATTCTACGGTGGGTGAACAAATTACTGTTGAGCAATTGATAGAAAAGCGAATAATTATGAGATTATCTAGGTATGATCATGTATATAGGCATCACGTCCGAGACAAGTAGATCGAAACGATTTTGCATCTACTACTATTACTCCACTCATCGACCGCTATCCAGCATGCATCTAGAGTATTAAGTTAAAACAGAGTAACGCCTTAAGCAAGATGACATGATGTAGAGGGATAAATTCATGGAATATGATAAAAAAACCCATCTTGTTATCCTCGATGGCAACAATACAATACGTGCCTTGCAACCCTTTCTGTCACTGGGTAAGGAAACCACAAGATTGAACCCAAAGCTAAACACTTCTCCCATTGCAAGAACTACCAATCTAGTTGGCCAAACCAAACGGATAATTCAAAGAGACTTGCAAAGATAACTCAATCATACATAAAAGAATTCAGAGAAGAATCAAATATTATTCATAGATAAGCTGGATCATAAACCCACAATTCATCGGTCTCAACAAACACACCGCAAAAAGAAGATTACATCGAATAGATCTCCACAAGAGAGCGGGAGAACATTGTATTGAGATCCAAAAAGAGAGAAGAAGCCATCTAGCTACTAGCTATGGACCCGAAGGTCTGAAGTAAACTACTCACACTTTATCAGAGAGGCTATGGTGTTGATGTAGAAGCCCTCCGTGGTAGATGCCCTCTCCGGCGGAGCTCCGGAATAGGCCCCAAGATGGGATCTCGCGGATACAGAAAGTTGCGGCGGTGGAATTAGGTTTTTGGCTCCATATTTGATCTGACGGGGGTACGTAGGTTATATAGGAGGAAGGAGTACGTCGGTGGAGCAACAGAGGCCCACAAGGCAGGGGGCGCGCCCAGGGGGGGGGGCACCCTCCACTCTCGTGACCGCCTCCGGCACTTCTTGGAGTAGGGCCCAAGTCTCCTGGATCACGTTCGGTGAGAAAATCACGTTCCCGAAGGTTTCATTCCGTTTGGACTCCATTTGATATTCTGTTTCTTCAAAATACTAAAATAGGCAAAAAAAACAGCAATTCTGGGCCGGGCCTCCGGTTAATAGGTTAGTCCCAAAAATAATATAAAAGTGGAAAATAAAGCCCAACATAGTCCAAAACAGTAGATAAAGTAGCATGGAGCAATCAAAAATTATAGATACGTTGGAGACGTATCAAGCATCCCCATGCTTAATTCCTATTCGTCCTTGAGTAGGTAAATGATAAAAAAGAATTTTTGATGCGGAGTGATACTTTGGCATAATTTCAATGTGAATCTTCTTAATTGTGGCATGAATATTCAGATCCGAAAGATTCAAGACAAAAGTTCATATTAACATAAAGGTAATAATACTTCAAGCATATAAATTAAAGCAATCATGTCTTCTCAAAATAGCATGGTTAAAGAAAGTTATCCCTACAAAATCATATAGTCTGGCTATGCTCTATCTTCATCACACAAAGTATTTAATCATGCACAACCCCGATGATGAGCCAAGCAATTGTTTCATACTTTAGTAATCTCAAACTTTTTCAACTTTCACGCAATACATGAGCGTGAGCCATGGACATAGCACTATAGGTGGAATAGAATGGTGGTTGTGGAGAAGACAAAAAGGAGAAGATATTCTCACATCAACTAGGCGTATCAACGGGCTATGGAGATGCCCATCAATAGATATCAATGTGAGTGAGTAGGGATTGCCATGCAACGGATGCACTAGAGCTATAAGTATATGAAAGCTCAACAAAAGAAACTAAGTGGGTGTGCATCCAACTTGCTTGCTCACGAAGACCTAGGGCACTTTTGAGGAAGCCCATCATTGGAATATACAAGCCAAGTTCTATAATGAAAAATTCCCACTAGTATATGAAAGTGACAACATATGAGACTCTCTATCATGAAGATCATGGTGCTACTTTGAAGCACAAGTGTGGAAAAAGGATAGTAGCATTGTCCCTTCTCTTTTTTCTCTCATATTTTTTTATTTGGGCCTTTCTCTTTTTTTCTTTATGGCCACTCTTTTTTTTCGTCCGGAGTCTCATCCCGACTTATGGGGGAATCATAGTCTCCATCATCCTTTCCTCACTGGGACAATGCTCTAATAATGATGATCATCACACTTTTATTTTTTCTTACAACTCAACAATTACAACTCGATACTTAGAACAAAATATGACTCTATATGAATGCCTCCGACGGTGTACCGGGATATGCAATGAATCAAGAGTGACATGTATGAAAGAATTATGAACGGTGGCTTTGCCACAAATACAATGTCAACTACATGTTCATGCAAAAAGCAATATGACAAAAGTAATGTGTGTCATATGAACGGAACGGTGGAAAGTTGCATGGCAATATATCTCGGAATGGCTATGGAAATGCCATGATAGGTAGGTATGGTGGCTGTTTTGAGGAAGGTATATGGTGGGTGTATGATACCGGCGAAAAGTGCGCGGTATTAGAGAGGCTAGCAATGGTGGAAGGGTGAGAGTGCGTATAATCCATGGACTCAACATTAATCAAAAGAACTCATGCACTTATTGCAAAAATTTAGAAGTCATCAAAAACCAAAGCACTAAACGCATACTCCTAGGGGGATAGATTGGTAGGAAAAGACCATCGCTCGTCCCCGACTGCCACTCATAAGGAAGACAATCAATAAATAAAATTGTGCTCCGACTTCATCACAAAGCGGTTCACCATACGTGCATGCTACGGGAATCACAAACTTCAACACAAGCATTCTTTAAATTCATAATCACCCCAACTAGCATTGCTTTGATATTATCACCTCCATATCTCAAAACAATTATCAAGCATCAAACTCATCTTAGTATTCAACGCACTCAAAAGAAAGTTTCACAGATCTTGAATACCAAGTATATTAACATTAAGCAAATTACCATGCTATTAACAACTCTCAAAATAATCTAAGTGAAGCATGAGAGATCAATAGTTTCTTTAAAACAAATCCACCACCGTGCTCTAAAGATCTAAGTGAAGCACTAGAGCAAAAATTATTACGCTCAAAAAGGTTTAAGTGAAGCACTATGAGCAAAACTATCAAGCTCAAAAGATATAAGTGAAGCACATAGAGTATTCTAGCAAATTCTAAATCATGTATGGCTCTCTCAAAAGGTGTGTACAGCAAGGATGATTGTGGTAAACTAACAAGCAAAGACGCAAATAATACAAGACGCTCCAAGCAAAACACATATCATGTGGTGAATAAAAATATAGCTCCAAGTAAATTACCGATGGAAGTAGACGAAAGAGGGGATGCCTTCCGGGGCATCCCCAAGCTTTGACTTTTTGGTGTCCTTGGATTATCTTGGGGGTGCCATGGGCATCCCCAAGCTTAGGCTCTTGCCACTCTTTGTTCCATAATCCATCAAAAGAATTCACCCAAAACTTGAAAACTTCACAACACAAAACTCAATAGAAATCTCGTGAGCTCCGTTAGTGAAAGAAAACAAAAGACTACTTTAAGGTACTGTAATGAACTCATTCTTTATTTATATTGGTGTTAAACCTACTGTATTCCAACTTCCTTATGGTTTATAAACTAATTTATTAGCCATAGATGCATTGAAATAAGCAAACAACACACGAAAAACAGAATCTGTCAAAAACAGAACAGTCTGTAGCAATCTGTAACTAACGCAAACTTCTGGAACTCTAAAATTCTACCAAAATAGGACGTACTGGAAAATTTGTTTATTGATCAGCAGCAAAAAGAATCAATGCAAAATCACGTTTCTGTGATTTATTGAATTTTTTCTCGTGAGCGCAGAGTTTCTGTTTTTCAGCAGAATCAAATCAACTATCGTCATAGCTTATCCTATAGGTTCTACTTGGCACAAATACTAATTAAAATATAAAACCACATCTAAACAGAAAGTAGATGGATTATTTATTCCTAAACAGAAGCAAAAACAAAAAACACAAAATAAAATTGGGTTGCCTCCCAACAAGCGCTATCGTTTAACGCCCTTAGCTAGGCATAAAAGCAAGGATAGATCTAAGTTTTGCCATCTTTGGCAGGCAATCCATAAGTGGCTCTCATGATATATTCATATGGTAATTTTATTTTCTTTCTAGGGAAGTGTTCCATACCCTTTCTCAAGGGAAATTGGAATCTAATATTCCCTTCCTTCATATCAATAATCGCACCAATCGTTCTAAGGAAAGGTCTACCAAGAATAATAGGACATGAAGGATTGCAATCTATATCAAGAACGATAAAATCTACGGGCACATAATTCCTATTTGCAACAATAAGAACATCATTAATTCTTCCCATAGGCTTTTTAATAGTGGAATCCGCAAGATGCAAGTTTAGAGAGCAATCTTCAAAGTCACGGAAATCTAGCAAATCACACAAAGTTTTGGGAATAGTGGAGACACTAGCACCCAAATCACACAAAGCATGAAACTCATAATCTTTAATTTTAATTTTGATAGTAGGTTCCCACTCATCATAGAGTTTTCTAGGGATAGAAACTTTCAACTCAAGTTTTTCTTCATAAGATTGCATCAAAGCATCAACAATGTGTTCGGTAAAGGCCTTATTTTGACTATAAGCATGAGGAGAATCTAGCACGGATTGCAACAAGGAAATACAACCAATCAAAGAGCAATTTTCATAATTAAATTCCTTGAGATCCAAAATAGTGGGTTTAGCAACATCAAGATTTTTATTTCTTTCAATCCCACTTTCATCAATTTCATCATCAAGATCTAGAAACTCCGAATTCTTAGAACGCCTTCTAGGTAAAGGAAGATCATATTCAGTTTCATCAAGATTCATATTGCAAAACAAAGATTTAATAGGGGACACATCAATAACTTTTAGATCTTCATCTTGATTTTCATAGGAATCGGAAGAACACGCTTTAATAAAGGCATCTTTGGAAGCACGCATCCTAGCGGTTCTTTCCTTGCACTCATCAATGGAAATTCTCATAGCTTTGAGAGACTCATTGATATCATGCTTAGGAGGAATAGATCTAAGCTTTAAAGAATCAATTTCAAGAGAAATTCTATCAACGTTCCTAGCCAAATCATCAACTTTAAGCAATTTCTCTTCAAGCAAAGCATTAAAATTCTTTTGTGAATTCATAAACTCTTTAACACTACTCTCAAATTCAGAGGGCATCTTATTAAAATTTCCATAAGAGTTGTTGTAGGAATTTCCATAATTATTAGAAGGATTACTAGGATAAGGCCTAGGATTAAAATTCCCTCTATACGCGTTATTTCCAAAACTATTCCTACCAACAAAATTCACATCCATAGATTCATTATTATTCTCAATCAAAGTAGATAAAGGCATATCATTGGGATCAAGAGAAGTATTTTTAGTAGCAAACATCTTCATAAGTTCATCCATCTTTTCACTCAAAACATTGATTTCTTATATAGCATGCACCTTTTTACTAGAAGATCTTTTGGTATGCCATTGAGAATAATTAGCCATGATATTGTCAAGCAATTTTGTAGCATCTCCTAACGTAATTTCCATAAACGTGCCTCCCGCGGCCGAATCTAAAAGATTTCTAGAAGCAAAATTTAATCCGGCATAAAAATTTGTATGATCATCCATAAATTCAAACCATGAGTAGGGCAATTGCGAAGCATCAATTTCATTCTTTCCCAAGATTGGGCAACATGCTCATGATCAAGTTGTTTAAAATTCATAATATCGTTCCTAAGAGTGATGATCTTAGCGGGAGGAAAATACTTAGAGATAAAAGCATCTTTGCACTTGTTCCAAGAATCAATACTATTTTTAGGCAAAGACGAAAACCAAATTTTAGCACGATCTCTAAGTGAAAACGGAAATAACTTTAATTTGACAATATTGTTATCCATATCTTTCTTCTTTTGCATATCACACAAATCAACAAAATTGTGTAGATGAGTAGCGGCATCTTCACTAGGAAGGCATGCAAATTGATCTTTCATAACAAGATTCAGCAAAGCGGTATTGGTTTCACAAGACTCATCATTATTAAGAGGAGCAATCAGAGTACTAAGGAAATCATTATTATTGGTATTCGAGAAATCACACAATTTGGTATTATCTTGCGCCATGGCAACAAGTAATCCAACACACAAGCAAAGGCAAACGAGAAAAAGGCGAAAGAGAAAGAGAGGAGGAGATTGGGAAAGAGATGGCAAATAAAACGGCAAGGGTGAAGTGGGGGAGAGGAAAACGAGAGGCAAATAATCTAATGTGAGAGATAGGGATTGTGATGGGTACTTGGTATGGTTGACTTTTGCGCAAACTCCCCAGCAACGGCGCCAGAAATTCTTCTTGCTACCTCTTGAGCACTGCGTTGGATTTCCCCGAAGAGGAAAGGATGATGCAGTAAAGTAGCGTAAGTATTTCCCTCAGTTTTTGAGAACCAAGGTATCAATCCAGTAGGAGATCACGCACGAGTCCCTCGTACCTACACAAAATGATAGCTACTCGCAACCAACGCGATTAGGGGTTGTCAATCCCTTCACGGTCATTTACGAGGGTGAGATCTGATAGAGATGATAAATAATATTTTTGGTATTTTTGATATAGAGATGCAAAGTAAAAAGTAAAAGGCAAAGTAAAAACAAAGCAAGTAATAAAGTAATGGAGATTGATATGATGAGAATAGACCCGAGGGCCATAGGTTTCACTAGTGGCTTCTCTCAAGAGCATAAGTATTCTACGGTGGGTGAACAAATTACTGTTGAGCAATTGATAGAAAAGCGAATAATTATGAGATTATCTAGGTATGATCATGTATATAGGCATCACGTCCGAGACAAGTAGATCGAAATGATTCTGCATCTACTACTATTACTCCACTCATCGACCGCTATCCAGCATGCATCTAGAGTATTAAGTTAAAAACAGAGTAACGCCTTAAGCAAGATGACATGATGTAGAGGGATAAATTCATGCAATATGATAAAAAACCCATCTTGTTATCCTCGATGGCAACAATACAATACGTGCCTTGCAACCCTTTCTGTCACTGGGTAAGGACACCGCAAAATTGAACCCAAAGCTAAACACTTCTCCCATTGCAAGAACTACCAATCTAGTTGGCCAAACCAAACGGATAATTCGAAGAGACTTGCAAAGATAACTCAATCATACATAAAAGAATTCAGAGAAGAATCAAATATTATTCATAGATAAGTTGGATCATAAACCCACAATTCATCGGTCTCAACAAACACACCGCAAAAAGAAGATTACATCGAATAGATCTCCACAAGAGAGGGGGAGAACATTGTATTGAGATCCAAAAAGAGAGAAGAAGCCATCTAGCTACTAGCTATGGACCCGAAGGTCTGAAGTAAACTACTCACACTTCATCGGAGAGGCAATGGTGTTGATGTAGAAGCCCTCCGTGGTAGATGCCCTCTCCGGCAGAGCTCCGGAACAGGCCCCAAGATGGGATCTCACGGATACAGAAAGTTGCGGCGGTGGAATTAGGTTTTTGGCTCCATATTTGATCTGACGGGGGTACGTAGGTTATATAGGAGGAAGGAGTACGTCGGTGGAGCAACAAGGGGCCCACGAGGCAGGGTGGCGCGCCCAGGGGGGCGCCCTCCACCCTTGTGACCGCCTCTGGCACTTCTTGGAGTAGGGTCCAAGTCTCCTGGATCACGTTCGGTGAGAAAATCACGTTCCCGAAGGTTTCATTCCGTTTGGACTCTGTTTGATATTTTGTTTCTTCGAAATACTGAAATAGGCAAAAAACAACAATTCTGGGGTGGCCTCCTGTTAATAGGTTAGTCCCAAAAATAATACAAAAGTGGGAAATAAAACCCAATATAGTCCAACACAGTAGATAAAGTAGCATGGAGCAATCAAAAATTATAGATACGTTGGAGACGTATCACCAAGATGCCAACAATTGATGAGGCATCTGAGTACTTCCTGAAGAGCAAGCAAGATCAGCTTGGCTACTTGATTGCATCCACTCTAAGGATTGAGAAGGGGTTGGCCACCCTGACTCAAAACCAGGAGAGCCTGGAGAGGATCATGGAGCAGAAGTTCTATGACATGGATGTGAAGGTAACTGAGATTCAGTCTGTTGTGGAGCAACTCCAGGATGACATGCAGGAGAGGAAGTGCAAGACAACCACTAAGGTATTTGCTAGAGTGCCTAGAGCTCAGAGATCAGCTGCAGTGCCAGTGACAGACACAAGAGCAACTTCATCTGCACCTGCTACAGCTTCAGTACCACCAGCTCCAGCACCTACTCCACCAGCTCTAACTTCATCAGCTAATGCCTTCGTCCTTGGAGTCATTTCTACACCACCACATCAAGACCAAGCCTGAGAGATGACATAGAACAATGCATTTTCTAGGAACTTTTTGGTAACTTGTTGCCAAAGGGGGAGAAAATGTATAGATCATAGGCTTCAAGAGAGAGAGTTTTCTTTTATTCTCTCTTGTTTTGGTGGTTGAACTTTGTTTGCTTTCGCTTGTTTGAGATACTTTATTGCGTGTGTGATACTTGGATGATCATGTGCTACATTAATGCTTGTTGGATGACATTATCCTTTTATCTCTATATGATCATTCACTTTGCTTGGTGATGAGTGCATGTATTTTGATTATTATCATTTTGAGCGCTCCACCAAGATGTATGTGACATGGGAGAGTAACTCATGATCCTAACTCTATGTGCATTTGTAGTCCAAAGAAAATCTTAAACTATGCACAAATTTAGGGGGAGCTCTCACATTTCACATACTTCTCAAAGCAACAATGTTTTTCAATCTTATTATCATTTGTCGAAGCTTTGATCTATATGTTGTCATCAATTACCAAAAAGGGGAGATTGAAAGTGCAACTATCCCTAGGTGGTTTTGGTAATTCCTAACAACATATAGCTCATTGAGCTAACACTATTCCAAGACAAATATTTCAGGAAAGCTCAATGAATGGCATGGCATGGATGAGAAAATTGGACCCCTCAAAATGCAAAGGATAAAAGGATTGGCTCAAGCTTCAAGCTCAAGACTCTACATTTTATATTTTAGTGATCCAAGATCACATTGAGTCTATAGGAAAAGCCAATACTATCAAGGAGGGATGAGGTGTCGCTTAATGAGGTTCTTGCTTCATAGTGCTTAGTGATATGCTCCAAAACCCTCAACTACTTTCCCACATCCACATATGACCTAAACCTAAAGTCCAACTCGGCCCCACCAATTCTTTCTATCCGGTGCCACCGAGTTCATATGTCACAGCCACTGCCACAAACCCCAGGCAAATCGGTCTCACCGCTAGGGATCTCGGTCTCATCGAGATGGGATTGTAATCTCTCTATTTCCCTTCGTAACGTTTCGGTACCACCGAGATGAGCGATTAGTCCCACCAAAATTGCAATGTAAACTCTCTGTTTCCCTTTCGTAACATTTCGGTCCCACCAAAATGAGCGAACCGGTCCCACCGAGTTTACCTAACCAACTCTCTGGTTAGCTTATTACCAAAATCGGTCTCACCGAGTTTGTGTGATCGGTCTCACTGAGATTACGTTATGCCCTAACCCTAACCATATCGGTCCTACCGAGTTGCATGTCGGTCCCACCGAAAACCCTAACGGTCACTAGGTTTACTGAATCAGTCAGACCGAGTTTCTTGATCCGGTCCCATCGAGATTGGTAAATTGTGTGTAATGGTTAGATTTTGTGTGGAGGCTATATATACCCCTCCACCTCCTCTTCATTCATGGAGAGAGCCATCAGAACAAACCTACACTTCCAACTTACCATTTCTGAGAGAGAACCACCTACTCATGTGTTGAGACCAAGATATCCCATTCCTACCATATGAATCTTGATCTCTAGCCTTCCCCAAGTTGCTTTCCACTCAAACCTTCTTTCCACCCAATCCAAATCCTATGAGAGAGAGTTGAGTGTTGGGGAGACTATCATTTGAAGCACAAAAGCAAGGAGTTCATCATCAACACACCATTTGTTACTTCTTGGAGAGTGGTGTCTCCTAGATTGGCTAGGTGTCACTTGGGAGCCTCTGACAAGATTGTGGAGTTGAACCAAGGAGTTTGTAAGGGCAAGGGGATCGCCTACTTCGTGAAGATCTATCGCTAGTGAGGCAAGTCCTTTGTGGGCGACGACCATGGTGGGATAGAAAAGGTTTCTTCTTCGTGGACCCTTCTTGGGTGGATCCCTCCGTGGACTCGCGCAACCGTTACCATTCGTGGGTTGAAGTCTTCATCAACGTGGATGTATGATAGCACCACCTATCGGAACCACGGCTCAAAATTCACCGTGTCTCCAAATTGCGTTTGAATTCTCCAAACCCTTCCCTTTACATACTTGCAAGTTGCATGCTTTATTTTCCGCTACTCATATACTCTTTGCATGATTGCTTGAATTATGTTAAGATTGCTTGACTTGTGCTAAGTTTGCTAAAATCTGCCAAAGACTAAAATTGGGAAAAGGTTAAGTTTTTATTTGGTCAAGTAGTCTAATCACCCCCCTCTAGACATACTTCGAATCCTACAGGCGCGCCCTCCTCCTGGCCTCCTCCTCCTCTCTCCCACTATGGCCCAATAAGGCCCATATACTTCCCGGGGATTCCGGTAAATGCCCGAACTCACCCGGAACCATCCCGATGTCCAAACATAGGCTTCCAATATATCAATCTTCATGTATAGACCATTTCGAGACACCTCGTCATGTCCGTGATCACATCTGGGACCCCGAACTACCTTCGGTACATCAAAACACATAAACTCATAATACCAATCGCCATTGAGCATTAAGCGTGCGGACCCTACGGGTTCGAGAACTATGTAGACATGACCGAGACACATCTCCGGTCAATAAGGAATAGCGTAACCTGGATGCTCATATTGGTTCCTACACATTCTACGAAGATCTTTTATCGGTCAAACCGCATAACAACATATGATGTTCCCTTTGTCATCGGTATGTTACTTGTCCGAGATTCGATCGTCGGTATCTCAATACCTAGTTCAATCTCGTTACCGACAAGTCTCTTTACTCGTTCTGTAATACTTCATCCTGCAACTAACTCATTAGTTACAATGCTTGCAAGGCTTATAGTGATGAGTATTACCGAGAGGGCCCAGAGATACCTCTTCGAAACACGGAGTGACAAATCCTAATCTCGATCTATGCCAACCCAACAAACACCTTCGGAGAAACCTGTAGAGCACCTTTAATCACCCTTTTACGTTGTGATGTTTGGTAGCACACAAAGTGTTCCTCTGATATTCGGGAGTTGCATAATCTCATAGTCTGAGGAACTTGTATAAGTCATGAAGAAAGCAATAGCAATGAAACTAACACGGTCATAATGCTAAGCTAACGGATGGGTCATGTCCATCACATCATTCTCCTAATGATGTGATCCCGTTCATCAAATGACAACACATGTCTATGGTTAGGAAACTTAACCATCTTTAATTAACGAGCTAGTCAAGTAGAGGCATACTAGGGACTATATGTTTTGTCTATGTATTCACACATGCACTAAGTTTCCAGTTAATACAATTCTAGCATGAATAATAAACATTTATCATGAATTAAGGAAATAAATAATAACTTTATTATTGCCTCTAGGGCATATTTCCTTCAGTCTCCCACTTGCACTAGATTCAATAATCTAGATTACATAGTAATGATTCTAACACCCATTGAGCTTTGGTGCTGATCATGTTTTGCTCGTGAGAGAGGCTTAGTCAACGGGTATGCAACATTCAGATCCGTGTGTATCTTGCAAATCTCTATGTCCCCTTCCAACACTTGATGACGGATGGAATTTAAGCGTCTCTTGATGTGCTTGGTTCTCTTGTCAAATTTGGATTCCTTTGCCAAGGCAATTGCACCAGTATTGTCACAAAAGATTTTCATTGTACCCGATGCACTAGGTATAACACCTAGATCGGATATGAACTCCTTCATCCAAACTCCTTCATTCGCTGCTTCCGAAGCAACAATGTACTCCGCTTCACACGTAGATCCTGCCACGACGCTCTGCTTGGAACTGCACCAACTGACAACTCCTCCATTCAATAAAAATACGTATCCAGTTTGCGACTTAGAGTCATCAGGATCAGTGTCTAAGCTTGCATCAACGTAACCATTTACGACAAGCTCTTTTTCACCTCCATAAACGAGAAACATATCCTTTGTCCTTTTCAAGTATTTCAGGATGTTCTTGACCGCTGTCCAGTGTTCCACTCCGGGATTACTTTGGTACCTCCCTGCTATGCTTATAGCAAGACATACATCAGGTCTGGTACACAGCATTGCATGATAGAACCTATGGCTGAAGCATAGGGAATGACTTTCATTTTCTCTCTATCTTCTGCGGTGGTCAGTCTTTGAGTCTGACCCAACTTCACACCTTGTAACACAGGCAAGAACCCTTTCTTTGACTGATCCATTTTGAACTTCTTCAAAACTTTATCAAGGTATGTGCTTTGTGAATGTCCGATTAAGCGTCTTGATCTATCTCTATAGATCTTGATGCCCAATATGTAAGCAGCTTCTCCAAGGTCTTTCATAGAAAAACTCTTATTCAGGTATCCCTTTATGCTATCCAGAAATTCTATATCATTTCCAATCAACAATATGTCATCTACATATAAGATCAGAAATGCTACAGAGCTCCCACCCACTTTCTTGTAAATACAGGCTTCTCCAAAAGTCTGTATAAAACCATAGGCTTTGATCACACTATCAAAGCGTTTATTACAACTCCGAGAGGCTTGCACCAGTCCATAAATGGACCGTTGGAGCTTGCACACTTTGCTAGCACCCTTTGGATCGACAAAACCTTCCGGTTGCATCATATACAACTCTTCTTCCAGAAATCCATTCAGGAATGCAGTTTTGACATCCATTTGCCAAATTTCATAATCATAAAATGCAGTAATTGCTAACATGATTCGGACAGACTTAAGCATCGCTATGGGTGAGAAAGTCTCATCGTAGTAAACTCCTTGAACTTGTCGAAAACCTTTTGCAACAAGTCGAGCTTTGTAAATAGTAACATTACCGTCTGCATTGGTCTTCTTCTTAAAGATCCATTTATTTTCTATGGCTTGCCTATCATCGGGCAAGTCCACCAAAGTCCACACTTTGTTCTCATACATGGATCCCATCTGAGATTTCATGGCCTCAAGCCATTTTGCGGAATCTGGGCTCATCATCGCTTTCTCATAGTTCGTAGGTTCATTATGGTCTAGTAACATGACTTCCAGAACAGGATTACCGTACCACTCTGGTGTGGATCTTACTCTGGAAGACCTACAAGGTTCGGTAGTAACTTGATCCGAAGCTTCATGATCATCATCATTAGCTTCTTCACTAATTGGTGTAGGAATCACAGGAACTGATTTCTGCGATGAACTACTTTCCAATAAGGGAGCAGGTACAGTTACCTTGTCAAGTTCTAATTTCCTCCCACTCACTTCTTTCGAGAGGAACTCCTTCTCTAGGAAGGATCCATTCTTAGCAACAAAGATTTTGCCTTCGGATCTGTGATAGAAGGTGTACCCAACAGTTTCTTTTGGGTATCCTATGAAGACACACTTCTCCGATTTGGGTTCAAGCTTATAACGTTGAAGCTTTTTCACATAAGCATCGCAGCCCCAAACTTTAAGGAACGACAACTTTGGTTTCTTGCCAAACCACAATTCGTAAGGCGTCGTCTCAACGGATTTTGATGGTGCCCTATTTAAAGTGAATGCAGCCGTCTCTAAATCATAACCCCAAAATGATAGCGGTAAATCAGTAAGAGACATCATAGATCGCACCATATCTAATAAAGTACGGTTACAATGTTCGAACACACCATTTCGCCGTGGTGTTCCAGGTGGCGTTAATTTTGAAACTATCCAATGTTGTTTCAAATGAAGACCAAACTCGTAACTCAAATATTCTCCTCCATGATCAAATCGTAGAAACTTTATTTTCTTGTTAGGATGATTTTCCACTTCACTCTGAAATTCTTTGAACTTTTCAAATGTTTCAGACTTATGCTTCATTAAGTAGATATAACCATATCTTCTCAAATCATCTATGAAGGTAAGAAAATAACGATACCCGCCACGAGCATCAATACTCATTGGACCACATACATCGGTATGTATTATTTCCAACAAGTCAGTGGCTCGTTCCATTGTTCCGGAGAACGGAGTTTTAGTCATCTTGCCCATAAGGCATGGTTCGCAAGCACCAAGTGATTCATAATCAAGTGATTCCAAAAGTCCATCAGTATGGAGTTTCTTCATGCGCTTTATACCGATATGACCCAAACGGCAGTGCCACAAATAACTTGCACTATCATGATTGAACTTCAATCTTTTGGCTTTAACACTATGAATATGTGTATCACTACTATCAAGATTTAACAAAAAATAGACCACTCAGTAGGGGTGCATGACCATAAAAGATATTACTCATATAAATAGAACAACCATTATTCTCTGATTTAAATGAATAATCGTCTCGCATCAAACAAGATCTAGATATAATGTTCATGCTCAACGCTGGCACCAAATAACAATTATTCAGGTCTAATACTAATCCCGAAGGTAGATGTAGAGGTAGCGTGCCGACCGTGGTCACATTGACTTTGGAACCATTTCCCATGTGCATCGTCACCTCGTCCTTAGCCAATCTTCGCTTAATTCGTAGACCCTGTTTCGAGTTACAAATATGAGCAACAAAACCAGTATCAAATACCTAGGCGCTACTACGAGCATTAGTTAAGTACACATCAATAACATGTATATCAAATATATCTTTCACTTTGCCATCCTTCTTATCTGCCAAATACTTGGGGCAGTTCCGCTTCCAGTGACCAGTCCCTTTGCAGTAGAAGCACTCAGTTTCAGGCTTAGGTCCAGACTTGGGTTTCTTCTCTTGAGTAGCAACCTTTTTGCCGTTCTTCTTGAAGTTCCCTTTCTTCCCTTTGCCCCTTTTCTTGAAACTAGTGGTCTTATTGACCATCAACACTTGATGCTCCTTTTTGATTTCTACCTCTGCGGCCTTTAGCATCGCGAAGAGCTCGGGAATAGTCTTGTCCATCCCTTGCATATTATAGTTCATCATGAAGCTTTTGTAGCTTGGTGGAAGTGATTGAAGAACTCTGTCAATGACACTATCATCAGGAAGATTAACTCCCATTTGAGTCAAGTGGTTGTAGTACCCAGGCATTCTGAGTATGTGTTCACTGACAGAACTATTCTCCTCCATTTTACAGCTCTAGAACTTATTGGAGACATCGTATCTCTCAATCCGAGCATTTGCTATTAACTTCAACTCTTGGAACATCTCATATGCTTCATGACGTTCAAAACGTGTTTGAAGTCCCAATTCTAAGCCATAAAGCATGGCACACTGAACTATCGAGTAGTCATCAACGCACGTCTGCCAGGCATTCACAATATCTGCAGTTGCGAGCGCGGGTGGTACACCTAGCGGTGCTTCTAGGACGTAATTCTTCTGTGCAGCAATGAGGATAATCCTCAAGTTACGGACCCACTCCATGTAGTTGCTACCATCATCTTTCAACTTAGCTTTCTCTAGGAACGCATTAAAATTCAAAGGAACGGTAGCACATGCCATTGATCTACAACAACATAGACATGCAAAATACTATCAGGTACTATGTTCATAATAAATTAAAGTTCAATTAATCATATTACTTAAGCAATCCCACTTAGATAGACATCCCTTTAATCATCTAAGTGATCACGTGATCCAAATCAACTAAACCATGTCCGATCATCACGTGAGATGGAGTAGTTTCCAATGGTGAACATCACTATGTTGATCATATCTACTATATGATTCACGTTCGACCTTTCAGTCTCAGTGTTCCGAGGCCATATCTGCATATGCTAGGCTTGTCAAGTTTAACCCGAGTATTCTGCGTGTGCAAAACTGGCTTGCACCCGTTATATGTGAACGTAGAGCTTATCGCACCCGATCATCACGTGGTGTCTCTCGGCACGACGAACTGTAGCAACGGTGCATACTCAGGGAGAACACTTGTACCTTGAAATTTAGTAAGGGATCATCTTATAATGCTACCGACGTTCTAAGCAAAATAAGATGCATAAAGGATAAACATAACATGCAATCAAAATATGTGACATGATATGGCCATCATCATATTGTGCTCATGATCTCCATCACCAAAGCATCGTCATGATCTCCAGCGTCACCGGCACGACACCTTGATCTCCATCCTAGCATCGTTGTCGTCTCGCCACCTATTGTTACTACGACTATCTCTACCGCTTAGTGATAAAGTAAAACAATTACATGCGATTGTATTGCATACAATAAAGCGACAACCATATGGCTCCTGCCAGTTGCCGATAACTTTGTTACAAAACATGATCATCTCATACAACAATTTATATCACATCATGCTTGACCATATCACATCACAGCAAGCCCTGCAAAAACAAGTTAGGCATCCTCTACTTTGTTGTTGCAAGTTTTACGTGGCTGCTACGGGCTTCCAACATGTGACAACCTGATTTTTGGCCCTATCTTTTTCTTTTGTTTTTCCGGGTTTTTTGCCCGAGTTTTCTTTTTTCGATGGCTTCGTGGTCTGGAAACTAAAGAAGATGCCGTCTTCTTTGCTTCCAAAGTGGCTTGCCATTCCCAAATCCTTCCCTAGACCCTGTCATTTCCATCCTAGCCCAAATCCCAATATTCTTTTTATTGGGAATATTCCTTTTCTATTAAAGGAATAACTCTAATTACCCTAGGTTGTGAAGCAACCTAGATTTCCATCACTCCAAAAATTTCCAAATAATTCTCATAAATTGTTTGGGTCATATCTTGATCAAATATGGCAAAACTTTTCATTGCCATGTTCAAAAATAATTCCCCAATAATTATTCTTCATTTCTGTCTAGTGTGGTTTTCTGTGAAGGAAGTACCACCTATCTTTTCTTGATTGCTCCCCAACTCCTTGGGCATGCTTATATGTCCAAATAGTTGCCTCATGCACAAGTTTAACTTTATTTGCCTAGCTAATCTTCCTCAGCAATTTTTCAAATTTTCTGTCAAACAGAAGCCATTGTGAAGGAAGTACTAGATAGGGATATCCAAATGAGTTGTACTTTTGCACACTCCTTAATGTGATCATATTAATCCCCTCCGCCCATTTGCAGCCCCATCCAATAATCTATGTGAGCACAGGAGCCAATCTTTGATTCTGGCAATATTTTCAAGTTGTGAAGCAAGTATATTTTATATTGCTTCAAAAATCCTGAGAAATTACCAGATCATTCTTATACCCATGAAACATCTCTCCACCCAATTTGGAATCATTTCATTCAGCCATTTGACCACCATAATTATTTCAAGTTTCTGTCCAGAGGAGATGTTTGTGAAGCAAGTGCTCTTTTGGTTTGTCTATTTGGCATGAGCTTTTTACAGCATCTTAATATGACCAAATGACTAAGCTTTGCCCAATTTGAGCTCAAGTGGACACACCATAAGAGTGCATCACCATGATCTTCATTTCTGGACCAAGTATGCAGTTGTGAAGCAACTGCAGCAAATCTTGATCCTTTTACCCTCAAAACCTCTAGGATGAAAGTCCTTCGGTAGATAAACCTCCCAGACAAGTTATTTACTAAGTTACCTAGCTGGTGTCCCCACTGCACAGCACAAACACTTGGCTGCTGATTTGCTTTGGAGCTAAGTGCAAATCTCTTCTTTGCCCCTGGAATGATTTATTCCCTCATCTATGCTTAGGTCACTAAGGTCATTCCACTAGGCATGGTCGGCCTGGCCAAAACATGGAGTTTGATCCAGTGCGCGTGGTGATCACGCTGATGTCTTGCACATTGCACGCTCTGGCTTCTTCTTGAACCTGTTCTCGTCGGCTCCCTCCTCATCTCGACCTCCATTCATGTCCTGGAGCTCCCGCGTGATGCCCTGCATCGCCCTGCATCGATGGTTCGTTGCTGTTCGCCTTAAATGCGTCGCAAACGCCATGCCCGTGCCGCGTCCAGCCTCTGCCCGCCATTAAAGCTCGATCGGGAACTCGTCCGTGAGCTCCAGAGCCTTCCCCTCTGCCTATATAAGGACCCCCGAACTCCTCCACAGCTCCCAAGCCCCTCCTCGTCCCTCCTAGTCCACCGGAGCAGCTCTCCCTCGCCGTTTCCTCCTCGGATCATCGTGACTTAGCCGGAGTTGGTCTCGGTTCTGACCACCTCAGCGCTCCCCTCCCCCTCCCGAGCCGTCCACCCGAGCCCCCTCATTCCCACGGTCCTCCCCACCCCACTCGTTCGACCCCAGAGTACCTCTGGCCACGCCTCCCCGCGCACGGCCGCCGCCTCCACCATTTGGCCACCCGCCCGTCCGGCCGTCCGGTGCTCCTCTCTCCCTCCGGAGTCCACCACCGCCTCCACCACGTCCAGGCGAACCACCCCACGCCCTCAGCCTCGCCAGAGTTGCCCTCATCGCCGAGCTCCACCTCCGCCCGTGCCGCTTCTGTCCTCCTCATGGCGCCGCCCGCCGCTGCCGTCCTAGGCCTCCCCGGTGACCCCTTCCCCTTTGAATGGGTGCGGCTGGCCTCTGCGCATCCGCCGGTGCCCTCGGCCGGGCCGGAGATGGCCGGAGCTGGCCGTCCCCCTCGCCGCTCCTCCCCTGCTTCTGCTCCTCCTCTGCTTCGGTCGGGCCAGGGCGAGGAAGAAGACGACGACGCCAGCCTGGCCCCTACCAGTGGGTCCCGCGCCCCTCTCGGCCCCACTTGTCGGCCTCTGGCCGTTGACCAGCCCTGCCCATGTGGAAAAGTGCCGGGCCCCACCTGTGGGACCCGCACGCGTCAGCCCCGCCACTGTTCCTTTGGATAAGGTGAAAACGTATTTCCCTGAATGCGCTTTCACTTTTTCTGTTCAGGCCCCTAGTTGAAATTATTTTCATTATAGATGGGTCCTTGGTAGAAAAACCTCAATATCTTTTTATCCGTAACTCCGTTTGAGGTGAAACCAACGCTCACTTCTTTGTTTCGTTGAGCCCGTTCTGTTGGTCATGTTTTCACTATGGTTTGACACTGTGAAAATGACCTTTCTGCCCTTGCCCTTATTCAGCCCCCTCCAAGAGAGAACGTTTTCCGGCGATTCGTTCCGCGAGCTTCTCGCACTTCTCCCCGGTGCCTTCTTCATCCCCAGGAAAGCCACAATACCCACTTGCATGATAGTCATGCAGTAGCCATGGTTTTCAACTTTAATCTTTACTAAATATTTGCTTGTTGAAAAGATGGTTATCATTGTTCCGGTAATGTTTAGAGTTGCATGTTCACTTTTGTGCTATGTTGTATTGTACTCTGTTATCATGTTGTACCTGCTAGTATTTATTTTCCTATGTTTATGCTTGCTAGTAGTACATGTTGATGTTGGAGATGGTCATGCTAGTTAGTATGCCATGCTCAGTGGATATGATTTATTGTTGATATGGTGGAAAGTTATGTGATACTCTCACGATGATGTTGATATCATGTTCATGCATTTTATCATGGCTCAACATATTTGCATTCAAGTTAACCAGATTAAAATGAACTTCAACAACCGTTGGCTGAGTCATGGTGCCACTGAATCGATGCTGACCAGTGCAACCACGCTTACCGGTATGGGATGGTCCTAACTAGGTCTATTGTCGTGCCTCTCGCCGGTGCCTCCAACGAGGGAAGGTTATGGGCGTGCTATACCCTGGCCCGGTAAGCAGGCATAACCTTGTGTGCCCGTAGTTGTTATAGCCGGCGGATCCTCGTGTGGGATCATTTATGTTTTGGCCACGACGGTGATCGTTGTGTCTGGAGGTAGGCACGGGGCCACCCATGACTTAGCTCAGTGAGGAGTGAGTAGGAGTGGCCGGGAGAGTGTCATGGCAGTAGGACGGTTTTGTCGGAACGCTGTTGGTGCACCCGAATGGGAGTGCAAGGCCATGGGTTCCGTAGTGTGGGTACAGTGTACTAACCTCTGCAGAGTGTATATTAAATCTATCAATAGCCGTGCCCGCGGATAAGGGCCCAGGTCGAAAGTAGGTCACACCATGAGTCAATAGTAATAAGAATAATGTGCCTAATAATAGTGAGATAAGTTGGTAGTGATCGCCGTAAGGATCACGGGCCAGGTATTGGTCGGGTTGTGATCGCCGTATGGATCACGGGCCATGTAGTGGTCAGGTTGTGATTGCCGTAAGGATCACGGGCCATGTAGTGGTCGGGTTGTGATTGCCGTAAGGATCACGGGCCAAGTGTTGGTCGGGTTGTGATCGCCGTAAGGATCACGGTGGTATCGAGGATACCGAGTTGTTGTATATTTGTGCGAGAGTCATGGGTAAAAGCCAAGCTCCTTGTGGTCAACTAACAATTACTATGGTATTGTTTATACCAAGCTTGGCTTGATCCTGAGATGATCGTGTGATGTCCGAGGTTGGTAAGTGATGCATATGTCGGTTACGAGGTAACCTGAGCAGAATGAATGGTGCATGAAGTGTCATCATGTTGCATGCTAGTATTGTCGGATTGTTATGCTCATGTGGTTCTAGCTGTATCATGTTCATGTTATATTGTTCTGATGATATCATGATAATTCCTGATTAACCTGTAATTGCCATGTTGTTGTTTGTCTTGAATGCTTCTGGTTATTGTGAGCTTGCAAGTACATTCAATGTACTGACCTGGCGTGTCATGCCAGTTTGCAGGTCATGCCGGATTTGATTGCTTGCTTGTCATGGTTTCTGTTCGTGCGAGCTAGGATAAGCGCTCCAGCCAGAGTCCCTGCGGAGTGGAGTTCACCACCGTCGTCGCTGTTCCGCTGCTAGAGTCCTTCCGCTGCATAGAGCAACTGAGGATGGCGTAGTGTCACTGTACCGATGTTATTCATTGTAATATCGGAGACCTTGTAATCATATTCGTGTAATAATAGAAAGCTGGTTTGTTCTATGCTAAGCAGTGCCGTATTCCAGAAGACTTCTCCTTGATCTCTGGGCTGGAATACAGGGCATTCCGGTTTTCTCTGAGCCGGGGTGCCACAGGCTTGGTATCAGAGCAGGTCTGGCTGTAGGACACCCTAGACCGCGCGAACGTTAGAAATCGGTAGTATAGACCCCAGTTGGTTTGTTGCACTGGATTGCTGCATTTTTTTGTTGCATAGCATGCATATAGCCTTAGTATTTGTGATAACGGTTTATCTGGTGAGTGTAGCTGGCGTCGGTTCAGATCCACTATAGCTCAACCTTTGCATTTCCCCAGTCCTTTTTTCTTTCGGTGTTTGGTGTCATTTCTGTCCCAGCAGAGTGATGCCAAGTGATCCCGACACTGTTTGCAAAAATGGTGCTCAGGCACCGCGCCGATATCTTTCTTTCAGTCACGTCTATCATTTCGGTGATGGACATGCTTCTATCCCGGATCGTTCTTTTATTTTGTCGTGTTGGCAACCCTTAATGATCTTAGTTATCAAGAAAGGGCAATGTCAGCAGCCTCAGTTTTTTTCCCTGCTATCCTATTTCTTGGACGAGTACGGATCTTTTTCCGTCCACTTGATAATAATGTGGTTGCGACCTTCATGTCCCACTGCATGATTACCGAGTGCATCCTCGCCTCCGAGCTAGTTTAGGTTGCCACCTGGCTAAGCTAGCACTTGGTATAGCGCTGTTTACACCAATTCTTCCACACATTTATTCATCCTCGTGCACATCGTCACAGCATGCTAGATCGTAGTACTGGAGATTCCATGAAATATGTGTGCTTAAGTATGCATGCATATTGTGTGACTAGCAGTAATATGTGATGATTGCTTGATTTATTATATTAGTAGAATGCTTGTGTGCTTTTGTTTTAGTCGTTTATGTTGTTCCTTTCTTTGAGCCTTCAGTGTTACAAATTTCCCCCCTATTAAAGTTGCTCGTCAGCCGACAGTGGACCCGAAGAGTCAGCAAGAAATGCATATATTTGGAAACTCAGCTAAACAGAATGGAATTATCAGCTGACTACAGTGAAATTGGGAATATCTTGTCTGGATGCAAAAGAAATCCTGGATGGACCGTCAGTATCAAGTTTGCATTAGCGTGCACTCATCACAACAAAATGATCAAATCAGCAAGAAGATAAATTGTGTGCAAGATTGGCAGAATATTATCAAAGGTATGGCTCAGATACAAGTTTAATTTTTCATTGAGGATGATTTTGGAACTCGACGTACCTGGAAGCAAGCAAAAATATGGCATATACTCAGAAAGGAGGATAGTCCTGCAAAACCCTATTTCATACAAGAAATCAACATAAAAAATATTCAGATGGTTATATATGTGGAAATCGGTCCGCATATCACAATAAGAAGCTTCTGGTGTAAGCAACCCAGTCTTCCCTCACAAGATACCCGAGAAGCTTCCAAGGCAAGATTCATCTATCTTCCTCAGTATGATACGTGGATGATTCCCCGTGCAAGGTACTCTGCCTTCTTCAGTAAGCAACTGCAAAAGCTTCCGGCATAAGGTACCGAGCCTTTCCCCAGCAAAGTCTTTAAGGGGGTAAGCTTCTGAAGCACGATACCCAGTCTTCTTCAGCAAGCTATCCGATGAATCTTTTGAGCACAAGCCAACAAATATTCCTCAGTAAGACATTGGTACAAGGTAGTACGCTATGAATTGACAGCATATGATAGTGAATCCCAACAATCAGAACTTGAGAGGTGTTGAACCTGCCATCTAATGGGTTACCTTATCAAAAAAATGAGGATAAACTACAATTGCCAAAAAATTGCACCGATAGTACCTATGGTCATACGAAGAAACAATATGGCCCATCTCTTTCAGCCAAAGATCCAGACCAAGAAAACAATAATGAAGGAGCAAGACCAGTGATGCAGCATGAGTAATCGGCATGAGGAATAACAGTCTAGAAGCCTGAGTCCTCACTTATATGAATCATCAGGGATAGCCTGTCGTGAACAATATTTTTCCGTCAAGTCTGCAGATATTATCATACAGGCCAAACCCTTTATGCTAGCCGCGTCAGGAGATAATCAAATATTTGGTCCGGATTCGATACTCACGGCAGTGGAACCGGTTAAGATGATTCAGAAACTTCTGCGATGAGTCAGAATCTGTCAGGAAACAGTTATGTTTTTAACTCACTGTTGGAACCCAAAGGACTTGCATTTAGTGGAGAAACCCAATGCAATGAGTCAGAGCTTGAGTTTTCATCAAAAAATCTGATCATCATTACATGAAAGGTTATCAGTGCTGGGTGGCACACCCAGCGGAAATCACTTTTGGATTTGTGAGACGAACGTATATTTCAGCCGTGATAATTAAATCACACTCAGCTAGTTAGCAGATCTAAAAATAAATTGAAGCCTATATAAGCATGAACAAGCAAGATAAGGTCTGTCAGAAGGAGGATACAGTGAATCAAATCACCCCAGGGCCAGTCAGATAAAAATTTAATGGGAACAACAATAAAGGAAAAAGGATACCCGAGTTGGAAACAGTTTCCTTGAGTCAGAATATTCATACTTGTTCCCTGAGCAACCAAATCTCGAGGACGAGATTTATTTAAGGGGGTAAGGTTTGTGACAGCCTGATTTTTGGCCCTGTCTTTTTCTTTTGTTTTTCCGGGTTTTTTGCCTAAGTTTTCTTTTTCCGTGGCTTTGTGGTCTGGAAACTAAAGAAGATGCCCTTTTCTTTGCTTCCAGAGTGGCTTGCCATTCCCAAATCCTTCCCTAGACCGTGTCATTTCCATCCTAGACCAAATCCCAATATTCTTTTTATTGGGAATATTCCTTTTCTACTAAAGGAATAACTCCAATTGCCCTAGGTTGTGAAGCAACCTATATTTCCATCACTCCAAAACTTCCCAAATAATTCTCATAAATTGTTTGGGTCATATCTTGATCAAATATGGCAAAACTTTTCATTGCCACGTTCAAAAATAATTCCCCAATAATTGTTCTTCATTTCTATCCAGTGTGGTTTTCTGTGAAGGAAGTACCACCTATCTTTTCTTGATTGCTCCCCAACTCCTTGGGCATGCTTATATGTCCAAATAATTGCCTCATGCACAAGTTCAATTTTATTTGCCTAGCTAATCTTCCTCAGCAATTTTTCAAAGTTTCTGTCAAACAGAAGCCATTGTGAAGGAAGTACTAGCTAGGGATATCCAAATGAGTTGTACTTTTGTGCACTCCTTAATGTGCTCGTATTAATCCCCTCCACCCATTTGCAGCCCCATCCAATCATCTATGTGAGCACAGGAGCCAATCTTTGATTCTGGCAATATTTTCAGGTTGTGAAGCAAGTATATTTTATATTGCTTCAAAAATCCTGAGAAATTACCAGATCATTCTTATACCCATAAAACATCTCTCCACCCAATTTGGCATCATTTCATTCAGCCATTTGACCACCATAATTATTTCAAGTTTCTGTCCATAGGAGATGTTTGTGAAGCAAGTGCTCTTTTGGTTTGTCCATTTGGCATGAGCTTTTTACAACATCTTAATATGACCAAATGATTAAGCTTTGCCCAATTTGAGCTCAAGTGGACACACCATGCGAGTGCGTCATCATGATCTTCATTTCTAGACCAAGTATGCAGTTGTGAAGCAACTGCAGTAAATCTTGATCCTTTTACCATCAAAACCTCCAGGATGAAAGTCCTTTGGTAGATAAACCTCCCAGACAAGTTATTTACTAAGTTACCTAGCTGGTGTCCCCACTGCATAGCACAAACATTTGGCTGCTGATTTGCTTTGGAGCTAAGTGCAAATCTCTTCTTTGCCCCTGGAATGATTTATTCCCTCATCTATGCTTAGGTCACTAAGGTCATTCCACTAGGCATGGTCGGCCTGGCCAAAACCCGGAGTCTGCTCTAGTGCGTGTGGTGATCACGCTGATGTCATGCACATTGCACGCTCTGGCTTCTTCTTGTCCCTGTTCTCGTCGGCTCCCTCCTCGTCTCGACCTCCATTCATGTCCTAGAGCTCCCTCGTGATGCCCTACATCACCCTGCATCCATGGTTCGTCGCAGTTCACCTTAAATGCGTCGCAAACGCCATGCCCGCGCCGCGTCCAGCCTCTGCCCGCCATTAAAGCTCGGTCGGGAACTCGTCCGTGAGCTCCAGAGCCTTCCCCTCTGCCTATATAAGGACCCCCGAACTCCTCCGCAGCTCCCAAGCCCCTCCTCGTCCCTCCTAGTCCACCGGAGCAGCTCTCCCTTGATGTTTCCTCCTCGGATCACCGTGACTTTGCTGGAGTTGTTCTCGTTTCCGACCACCTCAGCGCTCCCCCCTCCCGAGACGTCCACCCGAGCCCCCTCATTCCCGCGGTCCTCCCCACCCCACTTGTTTGACCCCGGAGTACCTCTGGCCGCGCCTCCCGACGCACGGCTGCCACCTACACCGTTCGGCCACCCGCCCGTCCGGACGTCTGGTGCTCCTCTTTCCCTCCGGACTCCACCACCACCTCCACCACGTCCAGGCGAACCACCCCACGCCCTCAGCCTCGCTGGAGTTACCTTCATCGCCGAGCTCCACCTCCGCCCATGCCGCTTCTGTCCTCCTCATGGCGCCGCCCACCGCCGCCGTCCTAGGCCTCCCCGGCGACCCCTTCCCCTCTGAATGGGTGTGGCTTGCCTCTGCGCATCCACCGGTGCCCTCGGCCGGGCCAGAGATGGCCGAAGCTGGCTGGCCCCCTCGCCGCTCCTCCCCTGCTTTTGCTCCTCCCGGCTAAGTTATTTTACCGGAGGCGGGAGGTACCGGAGCCGCATCCGCCGTTGGGTGGTTACGTCAAGATCTGTGCGGGCCTCATCTGTATAAGTTAGTAAATGAACCGGCATCTTTATACATTTGTAATACCACTGTCCATACTGACAAGTAGTACACAATAAAATTAAGTGGAGCCCACACCTTGGAGATATTTATTCTGTCTATCCTTCTCCTCTATAGATGCATCTCCTCTGCCCTCCTGTCTCCCTCCGTTGCCATTATTTCTCCTCTAGTTCTTGCCCCAGTTCTCCAATCTCATATCAATCCATCAGTACACACCGGAGTAGATATTATTCAATTATAGGTTAGAAAACCTCTACTATAGATTTCACATCCGATTTCTAGCCATGAAGTAGCCGTAGCAAAATCCCCATCTGATTGTATGCTGGAATCAGAGAAATTTAGACAGTGCTATCAAATTTCATAGCGTTTCGCCAAGATCTTATCCGATCCTCTATCCAATGTTGGCTGAAGTAACCAAATAAGGTCAGTTCATATATGTTTTTCATTTTATTGTTTTCAGATCTTCTTTCTATTCTGTTTTGATGCAAAGAAAACACCTTATCAGTACTGTGCATATAGTTTATTATTGTTCAATCTTGTTCTTGCCTTATGTAGTTCCATTAATCTTTTAGGTAAATATGGAAAGTCAAATGGACACAGTGCCTGGCAGTTTTATGGAACTACTAAACATGGTTGAACATCCTATTACAAATTTCAATCAACCGTAAGTTATTAATTTTTAGATTGAAATATATTTACTTATCTTATGTTTCCCAATTACCTATAAAATAATTATCCGGATTATGCTAAACTATTTTTTTATTAATATAGGAATACTGAAAACTCATTACCTGAAGAGAGTTCATGTTATTATGATAGACCTTATTGCTCCGAAGACAATGATGTACTTTCCAGACCAAACCTAAGGTAAACAACAGTAATTAAATTCAGTCAACACCTGTAAGTATGTGATAAAATTATTTATGATATATGTTAACTTGTATTCATTTTTTAAAACAGGGTTGACACTTGTGATTATGTCGATGACTCAAACGAAGTAGAGTCACGTCTACAATGTAGGAAAGACACCATCGAACTTCCAGATAAGATGTTTATGCCTGAGAATCTAGATGAGAACTACTTATTTTCTGCATACAATGTTCAGACTGAAGAGTCAGATTCAAATGAACGATTCCTCGAGTAAGAGTAAACTATGTTTGATCTTCATTTCATACAAAATATATGATATTAGTTTTATGTAAACTTGTTTGTTTGTTTTGGACAGATGATGACAAGTTGGAGCTGTTGAACATGGAATTAGAAGTTATTGTGAAGACACATCTGTGCAAATGTTAAGGCCGGTTGTTGGTATGAAGTTTTCATCAATTGCAGAAGCATATGACTTCTACAATACTTATTCTTGGGTACTTGGTTTCAGTATTAGGAATGGTGATAATTATATCACCATTCGGGCTCGCGTACAGACAATGTAGGAATTCACTTGCCAACGAGCCGTAAGTAATAATGTTATAAATCATCATGTCTTAGTCTCATAAATAATCAGAACATAAATGTATAATGTCTTAGTATGTCTCCTAACATTGAATCTTATTCCGCAATTATGTTTCCAGGGATTCAGCAAGAATACTAAATATGCAACTACTAGATGTGGTTGCAAGGCAACACTCAGGGTAAATCTGAATGAAAATTCTGAATGGTATGTTAGAGTTTTTCATGAAGAACACAATCATGCCCTTGTGGAATCTTGCAGCGAGAAGAAACACCTGCATTCACATCAACACATTGACAAGCCAATTAGAGACTTAATAAAGAATCTTCGAGAGAACAACGTATCACTAACAAGGGTTAATTCTACAGTTGCTGGTTTTCTATGTATCAACAAAGAAAGTTCCATTCTGTAAGCGGAAGTTACGTACTGTTTGTTCACATATTGCTAGTGAAACGCTTCAGGACGACATTGCTAAAATACTGGAGAACTTCCATGATATAATAGCATTGGACGATAGATTTGCTTTTTGTGCTCATGTGGATGACGACAACAGGCTGAAGTCACTAATGTGGACTAGTGGAAGGAGTAGATCATTATATAATCACTTTGGAGATGCAATAACTTTTGACACTATGTATGGAACAAACATCTACAAAATGCCATTTGGTATGTTTGTAGGAGTTAGTAACCACTTTGAGAGTGTAATCTTCGCTGGAGTGTTCTTGACTAATGAGAAGGAAGAGAATTTTCGTTGGGCTTTTAAGCAATTTGTTGCTATGATGGGTGGAAAACCACCAATTACTATTCTTACAGGTAAACTATTAATTTGCAAGACCTTTGTTGCTGCCTCTTACACATTAATAGTAACTTTCCTAATTTAGAAAATGTAACCATTAATTTTCCTCATGAATAATTTCAGATCAGGCTAGAGCCATTGGAAATGCAGTCATTGAAGAGCTTCCTAATGCAGAACATAGATGGTGCAAATGTCATGTTCTGAAGAGGGCTCATGAACTTCTGGGAGCTGTTTACAGCAAGCATAAAACATTTGCCAATGATTTCCATAAGCTAGTGAACCACATGCTAACTATAAAGGAGTTTGAAGATGCATGACAATTTGTTACGGAAAAGTATGGTTTACAGGAGCATCCTTTCATGACTAGAGCCTACGAGTGTAGGCACAAATGGGCCAAACCATACTTTAGTTAAGTATTTTGTGCTAGAATGTGTAGCACTCAACGTAGTGAATGTGCAAACTTTATGCTGAATATACATACTATATGTAATTCTTCAATAAATGCATTCATTACACAGTACACTAAGCTTATAGACGATTGTGAGAGTTGTGATGCAGATGCTGAAAGGAAAAACAAACAGGTAAAAATTGTGTAAATTTGAATTCATTTGCATTTACCATAGAATTCCTTGATACATGTAGCTACTTTCATATAATTTGCACATCTGACTTTGTGTAATTGTAAGCAGAAAATAATAAAGGTCCATTTTGGATATCCAATGGAGAAGCATGCTTCAGTTATATATACATCAAAGGTTTATAATCTATTCAAGAAGGAGCTCATTAAGTCTACATCATACCTTGTGCTTCCTAGTCTGGAGGAACATACTTTTGTTGTGAAGCATGTCCAGGCGGAGGCTAGGGAATCATGGTCTAAAGTAATTTACAAAATCAAAGTAGATGAGTCAATTGGATATTACACATGTGAATGTGGACTTTACGAACATTTTGGTGTTCTATGTAGCCACGTACTCGCGGTATGATACCCAGAATTTTTTGTTTTATTATTTATATTTTAGGTAGAAGCAAGTAATGTTTTGTTCTGCTTTTTATATTTCACAGGTCTTTGTGAACAGAGGTGTCTGCAAAATTCCTGATTGTCACATAATGAAGCGGTGGACAAAGCAAGCTAGGTCATCTACTTTCAATAATAAGTTGGAGAAATATATTGGCGACACTAATGAGGAATCTAGATCATTTAGGCACCAGCTTCTATATTTTGCTGCAATAGATATTGTCAATGAAGTTGAGATCGATCCAGATGCATTTGCAATTGCAAAGTTAAATTTTATTAGGTGCAAGAAGGAATTACAGGAGCACAAACTTTCAAAGACAACTACATGCCAGGTGGGATATGGATCAATCCCTGAAGATGAAGTAAGTACACATTCTGGTGTTCAACAGGAAAACAATGAAGTTGCTGAATCATGTGTTCAAATAGTTGATACCGCAAGAAACATTTCAACCTGCTTCTTCAATTCTTGCACCTGCTATAATGAAGAGGAATGGTATACCATCCCATAAAAGGTACATGTCTAGCATGGAAGCTAACATCAAGAAGAAGAAACGTGGGAAAAAACCAGACCCAAAGAACAAACAAGCTGGTGGTGTGATGGGTGTTGTCCAGTCAAGGTTTTGCAGCGAATGTAGATCTCCAACACACATGATCAAAAATTGTCCCCAGCTATATTTACCTTAATGTTCTTTGTTTGCGTTATGTGTTTGTAATTATTTCTAGAATGAATTGTGTAATCAGTAGAAACTTGTATCGATGATTCGCTGAACTAAGTATCGCCGTCTGAATGTTACTACTTATGAATATCTATTTCCCTATAATCTGCCTAATATAATTTGGATGGCTTATTTTGATCATTCATATTATTTTTGGATATCATTTATAATTTCATAATGATTATAATTGATACTCATATGAAATCTATAATTGTTTTATAATTTACTTTTGTGAAGAACAATGTAATATTTTGAATTGTTAATATTTGTGATTCAATAGTGAGTTCTTCAAAATGAATGGTACGTGGTTAGAAAGCTATGTATCGCCATTATCACAATTTAGTTATATTATGTTGTTTATAAATTATTTTATGCCACGTGTTTCTCTTCTTTGAAATAACTGGTACTTAGCAGCTATATATTCATTGACATCAGTTATTCAAATTGTTTGTCGGACTATATTTTTTCAAAAATAGAAAATCAATTATAAGTGCATTACTAGTTTTCTATACATTCTCATTGAGTATTTTAAAATTATCAATTTTAGAATAACTAAACACTTAATCATATACAATGTGCTCTATATTTTACAATTTTCATTGTTAATAGTTGTGTATTTTGTTTTTTATTTCAAAATAAAATAGTGAGTTATTTTGTTTAGTTTTTAAATTTTCAATTTTCATTATTAATACATTTTATAATGTTGAATCTGCATATAATTTCTATTTCAATTTTCAGTTATAATAAATTGCATTTTATGGTGATATTGGTTATGAAAGCTTTGGACATTCATTGTTATGAAATATGTTACATAAAGTCCTAGTACTAAATTATCTCATTTATCAATTGAGTTTTTTTTGAAGTTTTAAACTTAAGAAAATTCTACTTCAATAAAGCACTACCTTACATAATATTTCATGCATGGCCCAATAAGATGAAGAGCTTAGTTAGTTTAATTTTGTTATCATTAACTTTCTTGTTCGGATGACTCTATATTTTAGTGGAAAAATAGGGAATGGATATGAAATATGATTCAAAGATAAGAACATAAAACAAGGATAAAACAGATACATAGAGTTATTTCCAAATGATTGAAATATGAAATATTTTCAATACATTTCAAGTTGGATTTAAACAGTTATACAACTCATAAATATCCTCAAGTTTCACAAAAATATAGGACATAAAATTGTCATGCGGATAATGATAATATAACTTTTTCTTGGTTTAAGCAGTGCAGGAAATTGTCGGTCTATTAGGCTTCTTGGTCTGTGTTTCTTCGAGTTGTGATATTCATGTCTTGTTCCCTCGCCCTAATCATCAATTGTTTGGATGTAGGCAGTAGGCACTGTTTCATGGTTTCCTTTAATCGACAACATCTCATACAACAACAAAGGCTTGAATGATATTAAACTTTCCTGCAGAAAAAGGAACATGCAATCGAATATTAATAAGATTGAATCTACTTCAAATATTCTATAAGTAAACATGCTTTATCTTGTTTGACAACTACCTGTGTATAGCTTCCAACAATTTTGTCTCCATGGAAATCCCGAATGGATATAATGGTCACCAAACCTGAGTCAGCACTATAGAGTTTATTCACATAAGTTATATTTTTATATAATAATTATTTGTTAAGGCATTGAACGAATGTTAGCAATAGTACTTGTTAGCACCGTGAATAATAGGCTTCAAGTATTTGTGTCCCATGTGGTGAAGTTAGCTTCCCATCCCGAGTAAAGCTCTTTCACAACTGTTGTCATTGCGCACAGAATTTTCTTCACGTTTGAATCATGCATCTTCTTTAGTTCAGTTTCATTTGATCGTACATACGCCGGGGTTAGTAACATGTACACATTTTTGCAGCATGTCAAGGAAATAGGAGCACCATGTAACATTCACTAAAGCAGGAACTATAATCTACACATAGATTAATATTTTACTTAGTATGAAAGAAGTTTTTCACTCATCAGTCACTTTATCTATAAAATACAAAGCTTGCAAACATATATATATAATTCATTTAAAAAACTTACGGTTCTGCACTCCGATATATCATATAATAGTTCTATCTTCCGAAACTGGTCAAGCACAGAACGGCTGGACATAACATTCTCATTTGCTAGAACCATCATCTGCTTTCATTTTATGAAAATCATTACTTATTTTTCATTTGACAAGATCATAGATTATTAGTAATAAAACAAATTTTCTTTGGAAAACTTACTGCAAAGTCGGACTCCAGTATATGCCTACACCTTTGCTTCTTTGAAGTGCCATACATCAACATTTCAAGTTGAACCAGTCTCCTGATACATAAATCAAATACTTCATAGATGAATGTTTTGAAGAGTACAAGTGTATCGTTCAATTCATTGCCTGTTAACTCGATGTACCTTGGTTTGTAATGTATTATCCAACACCAGTCATACAGTAAATAGTGGTGGCTTTGATAAATATGGAAAAGCCATACTATACATGAAGTTTACTTACACTTTGTTTTCCTCTTGCTTGCTGTTTACTACCCAATTTGATAATGTAGAGAGCATGGCTGATGATGTTTTTAGCATAGTACTCCCTACAAGCACATGATTAATTGCCAACGAACCGTTGCTTACTTTAATTTTCTCAATAGGTGAGTCTATGAACTCTGCTTTGAGTGCTCTTGCATTCAAGTTAAATATATCTTCTCTTTGAAACAAACAAAATGCAATAGTTGTTTCTGACATACGACTAGCAACTATTGCTGGTGAAAGTTGATTTTGTGGTGTTTGCACATTAACAAATTGATCACATGTATTAGAACATGGTGTTTGTACTACATTAGTTGGTGTTCTGGTTCCATCCATATAACCTAAAAGGAATAACGTACTAAATGAATGATCTTAAAATTTATGTTGAAATTGCAAACAACATATATAATGATATTATTGAAAGTAACATTTAGTAAGATGTATTAGATTATTTACAGTTCATCATATTTGAAACAAAAAACTTATATAAACAATATAAATAGGTTACATCTCTATAATAACTAATTTTTTTATGAACAATAGAAATAGGTTACATCTCTTTAATAAGTATAAATAAACAAAATATATAACCTATATCATTGATGAATAATGCATTATGATTTCATATCTCTTACCACTATTTTCAATTTCAAACTTTTTGCTTGTTGATGAGTCAATTTTTTTTGAAGTGCTTGAAAAATTAAATGGAAAAAGTGTTAGCATTTCTTACTCTTGCAAGCAGTAGTTTATTTTAGTTGAGAATTACATACAATCACTGTTAGAATCTGCTCCACTATATTCACTTCCAGAACGCTTTAAATTGTTTCTGGACTAGGATGGTCCTTTAGATTGAATTTCTGTTCCTGTGCTGTGGTCATGAAGCCTCTTTGCTAATTCAAGGCTATCATTTAGAATGATTTCCAATAGATCATCTATCTTTGAAGATATATTTTCCCTTCCGGATGTTAGTATTGGTTGGTTATTAACATGACCAGCGAAATTACAAATTGGTTGTGCAATGGCTTTAAAGTCATTCATATGTCTTATAATCCTAGCAGTGTGCCATTTAAGATCAATAATTTGAGGAACAGAGAGCTGAAGGAAAATATAGTGTTAGCAATTATAATTGTTTCTGTTAAATTTTTCATATTTGTTCAACTGTGAGAAAATCATACCTTCTTTGGGATTGTTCCTTGGACATAAGAATCAAGGTAAAGGTTCACTGGGCGCTTTGCATGACTTGTTTTTTGAACTGGTCCAGGTTTGCTTGTAACCTTGTTTGGTATAAATGGAGGTTTCTTCATTGGATCAGTTCCAAATTTTGATATACTTCTATCATGTTTATGAACAATATATTTCCTGTTCTTCAAGGACTTAAGCTGACAATCAAACGAAAACATTATTGATGATTCAGACAAATTCACAGAAATATATGTGATAGTTTAGTAGTACACAACTTGTTTGATATACGTTAATAAACAATTTATATCATAATCCACTTTCATATTATGAAATTTGGTAATAATTGTGAAAAAAACTTAACATTTATTAAATGAAATAAGATATGTAGTAACGGTTTACATTTGAAACATCATATTTGATTGGTAAAATTAGATACATATTTCATTGATTCAATTCAATTCAATTCATATTACAGATAACTGAAAAATATAATATCATAAGTATCATATTTCATTATTTGTATATATATAGAATGTATGTATAAAAATTTGATTTCAATATAGAAGGAATTAAGCCGTGAATGATAAATAAACAATTTTTATGAGTAAGACAATTTCAGAGAAATATATATGATAGGTTACTAATTATATTATCACCTCATTTGATCCGAATGAATGTTCATCAGCCTTTTGCCTCACAATTTCTATCATCTTTGACATCTTCTCACAGTCAAATGCAGAAATAGTAGGCACTACATAATCAGGTATGTTTAGAATTCCAAGATTGAGACTGTCCAAAACGAAAGCCTGTCATATATTTAATAAAGTACAACAATTAGTTTCCATGCATTAATAAATCATCAGACACAAAAAATAATTTAATATTTTAGAATCATGCTTCTTTTAATTACATTACTGACCTGCAAAAGTAGTGCGCAACTTGAAACATATTTGACACATTTTTTGGTCTTCAGTTCATACTGAGCTTTTCTGGCTGCATTCATAATTTCATCAATTGTTGCTGAGCAAAAGTTGTATGATGGTATTTCATTTGGTTTTAGTAGTGAACCCCAGAAATCTTTAGCTCCATGATTGGCACTGCTGCGAGCTATTAAGAAATATCCCATTATGAAGCAAACAAAAGAAGTCTTGAATTGGTCAACCTGTGTTGCATCCATACCATTTGGGTACTCCCTGGTTATTATTGTTTCAGCAACCTTCAAACTATTCATTTCTTCAGGGTCATATGTAACAGATCCCATTGCCAGACGCAAGAATTCAATTTTCTCGTCTACTGATTGGCAGTCCAATCCTCTCAATAAGTTCGGACCCTTGGGTATTCTTAGAATTCTGTGGACATCTTCATCAGTTATTTTCAGGGAAACTCTATCATTGATTCTTACTGTTCTAGTATCAGGTTCAGTGTTGCATAGCAGCAGCACTGTGAACTTGCGATCTAACTTGTTTATTTGTGGAAGGTCCAACGAGCCTCCAAAATCCATATCTTTCACAATCTTCCTTTTACAATTGTCAAACTTGTTTATAATTGCTGCTACTTTTTTGCAAGAACTTCTAGGAGTTGCTGCATCACATTCTGAAGTGTTTGAATTTTTAGAATCATTGGACTTCCTATCTGAACTATGATCATGTCTAGACATGTTCTACCAAATCCTACATACCAGAGTAGGTACACAAGTTAATTTTACTATTATAATAATTTCTCTTTCACTTTGAAGAAACTTTGTTTTATTAATTTCTTCAACTAGCAGTACTGCTATATGAAATGTAACAAAAGTTTATAACACAATTTATTGTCCATATCACTTCTTTACCTATTGTTATACATGTTCAAGTAAAATGTTTCTATATTTCTGTAAGAATTAAATTCCAATGTGCAGCTAAATATATAATTTCAATAACTTTTGCAATCTATGCAGACAACTCATTTAGCAGTTAATTACTAGAAATATATATACATATCATTATCTATGTAATTCGTAGTGTCTTCATTATATCCATGTATAATAATGTAATGTGATTTGTACTCACTGTAATAGTGAAATTTGATTTTTAAGTGACACACAAAAATATTACACTTATCAATGCAAAACATGAAAACATATTCTAGTAAACGGTTCTAGTAGCTATTGGAAGAGTATATCATTTAATTAAGATGTTTCATTCTATAACTGAAACTATGCTAGTTTGCAAGAATTCAAGAAGTTTCCTTCCATGGTCCAACTAAACATATTGGTATAGAAGAGAGTGCATGATAAGGGTAAGTGGTGGTCGTTCTAAACTGGAATTGCTTGGATGAAACGAAATAAACTTTTATAGATTGAACATCTCGCCTAATCTCTGTTTGTTGAACAATCCACTCCTTTTTTAAATCAGTAGAAGAAGAGTTGACATACTAATCCCCCAGATGATGCAGTGGAGATTGGAAGATAGCTAGAAGGAGAACATCAATGGCGATTGACCGAGAGGTGTGCGTGCTGATGCGGTGGAGAGCTAGAAGGAGAACATCAATGGCGATTGACCGAGAGGTGTGCGTGCTGATGCGGTGGAGAGCTAGAACCAGAACATCAATGGTGAATGATGGAGAGCTGTGCTAGTTGAGTGCTTCTATGGCTGTGATATTGAGGTATGGGCAGCGGTAGTGGGAGAGATGGCTTGCATAGTACCACGCGTGCTATGACAGAAGTCATCCCCTCGGTCTACGAGATGGATTTGACATGGATTTGACAACACACACCCTGTCTTAATTTTTTGTACTATTCTGCAGCAGACATGTAAATTTTACACATTGGCCACTTAGTTAGACGAGATGTGTAAAGTTCAGAAGGTAGTATAATATGACATTAATAACATACATGTGACAGAAACAAAATAGACCAAACAGTGAAACTTGAAACTGTAAGGAGGTGTTATATGTTAAAAAACATGTCGGAGTGAAATGAAAAAAACTACCCTGGATATTTTTGCATGTATGGTTTCAAAATTGGGAGGTCCATTTTGGTGGGAAAACTACCTCTCGCAGGAGTAGTATAAGAGCAACGCTTACACTTGTACATGTCCTCCTACCTCTCAAACTATTAGGAGGCAATGAGAATGGATGAGAAGAATGGTGTTTTCCTCTCTGCCTTCACCGATGGTAGCAATGATCCGAATCAGATGGAAGGAAAAATGAGTTCATCCAAGGTACTTTCTATAAGCAGTTACTTGTTATGTTCTCATATTTGTTATCCGAAGATTCTTATTTTAGTATCAATTGGTGTGCATGTCAATATCTTCTTCTAATGTTTCATTTCAATTTGTCTTTCACTTATGTTTCTTAGAAAATTTCTGAGGGGAGCTCATGTGAAGATGATGCTGACTCCAGCATGCGTCCAGTACATACGAAATTCTTGCAGCAGAGTGATGTCGAACCAATAGAAGTAAGTCCACTGTAGTACCTTCTAATTTCATTCATGGGTGATTAATATGTTTCTGGTGTGCAGCCTCCTTTTGTTACTACTTGAAGATAATGGTTTGGATGAGCGGTTGGAGAAAACATGGTTGGTGATAATATACAATTTGAAGCAGAGCTAGATGAAGGCGATGCTACGTCTGATGTTGAGGATGAAAGACTATATCGTGTACACGAAGAGCCAATTGCATACTTGCAGCTGCGGAGGATCGGCACAGATGGAAGATCGATGAAGAGGAGAAGAATCGATAATTAACTGTTGGACATTGAAATTTCAGATCGTAGTTGTGTTTCATATGTCATTTTGTGTGTCAACATGGTTGGGATTTAAGCTTCGGTTTCAATTAGACCATATTTTGGATTGTGAAGTACTTACACTTGAAACGTTATGTCCAGAATATGTGAGTAAGCATGTTCTGTAACATTTACGCTACCTCTTATGTAATGTTTTTATCTATTAGAAAATTGAGTGTAATGAAATGACTCAGTATGAAATGGTTCTATAACTTTTCAGCTTCTTCTTATGTAATGTTTCTATAACATTTCTGCTACTTCTTGTGTAATGTATTTCACTTAAATAAATAAACCTCTCACAACATTTTTCGGCTGCAGTAGGAAATGAATTAAGTAATTGTATGTTCTCATGTATTTCATATTTCAATTGGCACTAGAGTTAGAAACTATCAATACCTATGATTTGTGAAATAGTGATAATATTCTACAATTTCACTCATAAATGTAAATGTACGTACTACAATTTGAGGTTTCACTTCTATAAGCTATGAAAATTTGCTTCAAATTATTTTTTTATCTTCACTAAAACAAATATGACATGTTAATAGATTCTAGTGTACAATCGGGAAATAAATCTAAGTTTATATAATCTAGTAAAAAACATCAGTAGTACATGAAGTGAAACATGAGTAGTTCATGATGTGAAATACTGAAATGTAGAGATAGTACAACTAGTACATAGAGTCATGATCTAAGGTGCTGAATAATATTACAATCAGTGAAATATCAATTTCAGTGATGGTAAACACTAATGAATATCAGTAGAAGTGAAATACAAAAAAGTATTACGTAGTCTTTCTTTTTTGAATCTGCACTAATTGATAGAAGTTGCTCCTTCAGCATCTTGTTCTTAGAAAGGAAATGGTTGTCCTTGTAACTTTTCTCTTCATTGGCATCTTCTAGTTTCACCAATGTATTTTCTAAGTGCAGATGTAGGCTTGCCAGGTAGTTCTTCATGGGAGTTCCATGTTCCGGATCAACCCAACAAGTCCATGCACATTCTTGTCCCTGAATACAATTGCAGTGTTGGAAAAGTAAGCATAAATATAGGAAGTTCACATTGACTAGAGTGTGGGCTTAGTTGCTACTTCTTACATTTATAGGACAACCGAGGAAATGCCTACCGCCATGCTCGCTGCCCCATGCCACCCTGCGTGTAGGACTGTATCCATGGATGCATCGACGGAGAGTTTGCCGGCCAATCCCGTTCCAGCTTCCACCAAGTTGTGGTATATAAACAACATCTTCATATATGACGAATCCGACACCCTAAACACAACATGGAAGTAATCTATTTAAAGCATGAAGTTATAGGAAACAAATCCTAACAAGTTCTTTTCGAAGATAGAAGAACTTACCTAGTTATCCGCCGCAATATTCATTCTTGAGATGTCCAGATGTGGTGCGAACGAAGAGTGCTGCTTAGAGATTGAAATGGTGCCTATGCTGGTGACTCTATACAATGGATGGTGGGTATAATATAGGCAGCCAATGTTCCACTTACACAAGCGTTGGTTTGTAATAAATGACCAATAACTTCAAAGATGTGGTTACACCGGTAGCATCAATAATTCCATCTCAACGAGTAGCTGCAAATTTCGTCCAGCTTATGTACCGATATGTGCGCTACTCCGCGGACAGGTATGTTGTAGGACGCGATATAACAATGAGCGTGTACCATTTAACACCTTTTTGAAATAGTCGGGCTGAAATTATGCGAACCGATCTATATTGATGAGAGATTCTACAGAAAAATAAGTAAAACCCATAATAATAAGTTGTACAACAAGTTTTCCATGAACGCATCTTTTTGGCCGTAACATACAAACAATTCAACTTGATCGACATTTGTGAATATATTAATAACAAAATTGAATTGAAATAAAAAAATTAGTTCACTATGTTTCCCATATTTAAATTAATGTTATAAGAAAATAAGTTAGAAGTGCCATTGATAATTACTTATATAAAATCAATTTAGCCATGAGGACAAATAATATGAAATATTTTCTATTATTTTCAATATAGAAGGAAGTTACAATATATTTGAAATGACACAATTTCCAATTTTGTAGTAGTGAAATATGGAATGTAAATGATTTCATATTCCAATTTATACTACTTCATGAAGGTGTTGAAAATAAATCAATATGTCAAATAGTAGATGTGAGATTATGAAGATTATGCATTAAGTCATGTCCTAAAGTTTTGTTGAGTTTTTGATTTTGGATCAATGAAGGCAATATCTATGCATTAAGTGATGTCCTAAAGTTTCACAGTTGAAACATAATTTCTCGGTATAGCATGAAATGAAACAATTGAATAGAAAATTGCAAATATCATATTTCAGATATATAGTATGAATTAAGTTATGTATTAACGTTTCACATTTGTAAAATCATATTTCGGTTGAATAACTAGATATTATTATTATTTGAAATACATTGCAATCATCTCTATCTGTTTGACATACGTTAATACAGGAATTCATAATACAGATAACAGATATATTGAATTTCATCAATTTATATTTCACAATTTGGATATTAAAAGAATGTATGTATAAATTTTTGATTTGCAAGGACAAGTATCATTTTTTACATTTCATATGATTCAATTTGCTAAACGCAGAACTAGAAATTTTCATGAACAACTATGACATTTCACATGTATAAAATGACATATGATATGTCCTCGTTTGTAGTACTGAAATATATTATGTAAGCGATATCATATTTCACATGTATAGACTGACATATGGTCCATATTGTTTGTACAATGAAATATGAGATATTGTAACTATCACATTTCATTATCATAATATGAAATGGAACAAGTTAGGGAATAATGTCATATGATTTGTTCTACATATCACTTTTTAATTAATATATATGCAATGGAATAAATACATAGCAAATATAAAATATCATATTTCACATTCATATCTCCTCATGTGACTACAATGTGAAATATAATTATGTATTTGAGATGGAATTCCTGTAGTGAAATATTATGCCATATCTTATATCATGTTGTACATATAACTTTTTCATTTCATAAATTGAAATGGAATAAATACATAGAAAATTAAAAATATCATATTTCACATTATACTCACATGAGGAATATAATTATGTATTTTGTACGGTTCATATTGTGGATATAATGAAATGTGACACATTGTAACTATAACAATTCAATCTGCTTATGTGAAATCCAACAATTGTGGGGACAATAGAATATGAGATGTAAAAAAATATGACTTTTTAGTTTTATAGTATGAAATGAAATAATTGAATAACAAATATCATATTTCTGTTGTATAGTATGCATTAAGTCATATCCTAAAGTTTCACATTTGAAACATAGTTTCTCGGCATAGCATGAAATGAAACAATTAAATAGCAAATTGGAAATATCATATTTTCGATATATAATATGAATTAAGTGAAGTATTAACGTTTCACATTTATAAAATCATATTTCAGTTGAATAAGTATATATTATAATTATTTGAAATGCGCTGCAGTCATTTCTATCTGTTTTCATATATCATGTTTGACATACGTTAATACACGAATGAATAATACAAATAACTGATAAAACGCAGAACTGAAAATTTTCATGAACAACTATGACATTTCACATGTATAAAATGACGTATGATATGTCCTCGTTTGTAGTACTGAAATATATTCTGTCAGCGATATCAAATTTCACATGTGTAGACTGACATACGGTCCATATTGTGTGTAGAATGAAATTTGATATATTGTAACTATCACATTTCATTATCATAATATGAAAAGGAACAAGTTAGGGAATAATGTAATATGATTTGTTCTATATAATACTTTGTAAGTACAAAATATGCAATGGAATAAATACATAGCAAATATAAAATATCAGATTTCACATTCATATTTCCTCATGTGACTACAATGTGAAATATAATTTTGTATTTGAGATGGAATTCCTATAGTGTAATATTATGCCATATCTAATATCATGTTGTACATATAACTTTATCATTTCAGAATTTGAAATGTAATAAATACATAGCAAATAAAAAATATCATATTTCCCAACTCACATTTTGTGATATAATTATGCATTTTGTATGGTTCGTATTGTGGATATAATGAAATGTGACACGTTGTAACTATAACAATTCAATCTGTTTATGTGAAATCCAACAATTGTGGGGACAATATAATATGAGATGTAAAAAATATGGCTTTTCAATTTCATAGTATGAAATGAAATAATTGAATAACAAATATCATATTTCAGTTGTATAGTATGTATTAAGTGATGTCCTAATGTTTCACAGTTGAAACATAATTTCTCGGTATAGCATGAAATGAAACAATTGAATAGCAAATTGCAAATATCATATTTCAGATATATAGTATGAATCAAGTGATGTATTCAAGTTTCACATTTGTAAAATCATATTTTGGTTGAATACTTAGATATTATTATTAATTGAAATACGTTGCAATCATTTTTATCATTTTTCATATATCATGTTTGACATACGTTAATACATGAATTCATAATACAGATAACTGATAAATTGAATTTCATCAATTTTATATTTCACAATTTGGATATTAAAAGAATGTATGTATAAAGATTTGAGTTGCAAGGACAAGTATTATATTTTACATTTCATATGATACAATTTGATAAACGAAGAACTGAAATTTTTCCTGAACAACTATGACATTTCACATGTATAAAATGACATATGAAATGTCCTAGTTTGTAGTACTAAAATTTATTCTGTCATCAATATCAAATTTCATATGTATAGACTCACATATGGTCCATATTGTATGTAGAATAAAATTTGATACTCCCTTCGTTCCTAAATATAAGTCTTTGTAGAGATCTCACAAGGTGGACTACATACAGAGCAAAATGAATGAATCTAAACTTGAAATGCATCTATATACATCCGTATGTGGTTTATAGTGGAATCTCTACAAAGACTTACATTTAGGAACGGAGGGAGTATATTGTAACTATCAAATTTCATTATCATAATATGAAATGGAACTAGTTATGTGATGCCCGGATAATTAAGCTACAGTAATCCCCTGCTAATGATGCCATCTCATCATTTTTGCTATTGCTAGATCCCACGTTGATTCAAACTAATTCTAAATTCAAATCTAAATTAAAGTTAAACAATTAAAGTTTTCAAATGTCAAAACTAAAAAGTTCATGTGATGGCAAATAATCCATAGTTATTTATGGTTGAGAAAAACTAGGTCACTTGTTTGCTTATTCAAAAGTTATCACCCAAATGCAGTGACTAAAACATCCACTTTAGTTCTTTTGCTTTTATTCGAAAATCAAATGACTTCAAATATTACCCCAACCATTTTATGGCAGTGCCAAATACTGCAAGGCATTTATATGGCCAAGTTCCATATTTAATAAAGGTCTTTTGCTATCTAAAATAATAGAAAACTATAAAATAAAAGTAAAAGAAAAGAAAATTGCAGAAAAGAAAAGAAAAGGCCCCTTCCCATGTTTCCCTGGGCCTAGCCCAGCTCCCCGCACCGGATGAACCCCCCTATCCTTCCTGTTCATCGGTCTCAGACCGCTACAGGGTGCATGCTCCCACCGAGCCACCTCGTCGGCGCCTCCCCGGCGAGGGGATAAGGCCACGCCCCACCCAGCGGTGCCTAGCTCCCCTCATCTCCCCTCCCACTTGCCCCCTGGCTCCCCCACTCCTTCCCTCTCTCCCTCCCCACAGATCTTCCCTGCCCCAAGCACATCCATGGTCGCGCCACCGCCGTTCCCATGCCCGGAGCCATCCCCGACCCGCGAGGATATGCTCTAGAGCTCCGCCGGCCTCGTCTGCATCGCCTACAACCTCCAGTTCGAGCTGAATCCCTCCACAACCTCACCATCTGGTCGTCTTCCCCTGCCACGGCCACGACGACATCGCCGTCGATCTCCACCACCGGCGCCTCCCCGCGGTTCCGAGCACATCCACGACCTCCCTCGCAGTGAGCCACGTCCATCCCTCCTCCTTGCCCCCTCGATATGTTGCCGTAGCCGCCGTCCCCGACCATACCCAAGCTCTCCTATATGTGTACGCGTACGTGTGCCACGTAGCTGCTACGCTACTGTCGCGCTGCTTGCCTACGGCGTTACTGCTACTCTGTACTGCTGCTGCTGCTTTTGCTTTGCTGCTATGGCTGCTGCTTTGCTGGTACTCTTGCCACTGCTGCTGCTTCTTGCTGCTCACCGGCCGCCGTTCCTGCTACTTGCCGCTTGCCGCCGCTGCCGATGGCACCTACTGCTCTGTTGTTGGTGCTACTGCTACCTGCTACCGTTGGCTGCTACTGTTACTGAATGGCCGGCCCTTGCATCATTGCATGTGTGCTGAATGCGTGTGTGTGTGGCTGATTGGGCTATGCCGAGTAATGGTAGGCCGTTGCTTAGATTAGCACTACTAGGTTTAGTTAGTACGTATTATTTAGTGCTAAGTTAGTCCAGTAGTAGATGACATGGAGGGTCCCTTTTAAATAAGTTAGGTTTATTTATTTGTTTAGGTAAAAAGTCTATGACATGTGGGCCACACCCTCCCCTTTTAACCAGTCAAATTGACTTGGTCAACTCGAATTATTATTAATTCCAGGAAATTTTCATAAAACAATAAATCTTTGAAAATTAATATAAAATAATCTGTAATCCGGATCGAAAAACTTTCTACATGAAAGTTGCTCAGAACGACGAGACGAATCTGAACACGCGGTCCGTTTGCCCGCCACACGTCCCTAGCATAGCAAACGTTGAATTTTTCCCCTTCGGTTCATCTGTCTGACAGACGTCCGGGAGCAGGAAAACTTTCCCGGATGTTTCCCCTTTGCCAGTATCGCCTAGCACCGCGCTAGAACACGTCTAGCTCTATCTGTTGTCCTGTTATGCTCTTGCTTGCTATGTATTTATTGTTTCTTTCCCCTCTTCTCTTCGGTAGACCCCGAGACCACTGCTGATGCCTATGTGATCGACTACGTCGACGACGACCCTCCTTCTTGTCTGAGCAACCAGGCAAGCCCCCCCTTTGATCATCCCGATATCGCCCATTCTATACTCATGCTTGCATTAGATTTTACTGCTGTTATTGTTTGCTCCTATTCTGATGCATAGCCTGCTTTTGTAACCTGCTCATTGTACCTTACTTGCTTATCCTAAACTGCTTAGTATAGGTTGGATAGCAATCCATCAGTGACCCCCACCTTGTGCTTGTTGCCCCTGCTTCATCATCGACGACTCGATCAGCGTGATCAACGACCAGAGCCCGACACCTCACATCACATCACATCACGCCCCTTTAGTTGCTCGACTCTGCAGAGCTACTATCGAGTGCCGAGGGTGATCCCTCATAACGCACTCCTGATGATAATTCTATAGTGTAGCTATTTGGTCGTGGTCATCGAGGGTGATTTCCTCTTTCACCATTCCCGATACGGCTCTGTCGTTCAACACCTCAAGTGTGAACCTCGAGGGTGGTCCCTCTTACGTTCACCTTGATGATTACATTGAGTGGAATCCACCGGGGGTGATTCCTCGGGTTTTCCCCTTGATGTCTGGACACACGGTTACATTGACTTTACTTGAGACCTTGGTGAAAGTGGGGCGGGCCCAGAGAGCACCCGCAAGATGGTTATGTGGCACGGCCGGGCATTCTGAGCCCTTGTCGTAAGTCCACGAGATGGGGCGACGGGGTCACGTTCGATCGTGAGTCTCTGCTCGTCTCCGCAAGCTAATAATACACTATGGTTTGGGTATTTGTTCTGAGTTGGCCTGCCTTTACACACTAACCACCATGCGAGAATAGATATGGGCCTCGACGTCGCAATATTAGCCGAAGCTTTGTTAGACGTCCAGTTCAGCAGTGCGGCATGGTCGGATCGTGCTGGCCATCCGAGGCGGTGCTGGTATTCACCCTGCGCGCAACGACCCGGAGTGCTGCGGTCGGTGGGCCTAAGACCCCGGAGTGCTTAGGATGTAGACCGACGGGGACCTCTCTGCTGAGCCTAGGTCGGGCTGCGACGTGTTGATCTTCCGAGGGCGGGCATTGACCCCAGAAAGGTGTGTCCGGCCACAGTGATTGAGCATGTTGGGTAACGTGGTGCACCCCTGCAGGGAAGTTATATATTCGAATACCGTGTCCACGGTAATGGACATTCAGACTTATATCCTGATCTTATACAACTACAAATGGATACTTGAGATATGTGGCTCCGGGATTGCTTTCTCGCAGGGAGTCAAGGAAGGATCCCTGGGCATTAATGTTACAACATGCTTGTTAATTATAAACTGCTATTCTTTACTCTTCTACATGCTGCAAGATGCTCGGAGCTGCATGAAGATGCTAGTCTTTGATAGGCTAGGTCTTCCCCCCTATTCTGGCATTCTACAGTTCAGTCCACATATACAAACCTTCCATTTGATACCAGTGCATACCTAGTATAGATCTGATGCTTGCGAGTACTTTGGATGAGTACTCACAGTTGATTTGCTACCCCTTTTCCCCCTTCTTTATTCTTTCTGGTTGATGCAACCAGATGGTGGATCCCTGGAGCCAGATGCCACCGCCGATGGATGCTGCTACGTGAAGACCGCCGACGACCAGGAGTAGTTAGGAGGTACCAAGCAGGAGGCCTTGCCTCTTCGATCGTTGTTTCTTTTGTGCTAGCCTTCTTAAGGCAACCTTGTTTAATTTATGTCTGTGCTCAGATATTGTTGCTTCCGCTGACTCTTGTGTATCGAGCTTGTATTCGAGCCCTCGAGGCCCCTGGCTTGTAATATAAAGCTTGTATTATTTTATTTGTGTCTAGAGTTGTGTTGTGATATCTTCCCATGAGTCCCTGATCTTGATCGTACACATTTGCATGTATGATTACTGTATGGTCGAATTGGGGGCGTCACAAGTTAGGGAATAATGTAATAGGATTTGATCTACATAATACTTTTTAAGTACAAAATATGCAATGTATTAAATACATAACAAATATAAAATATCATATTTCACATTGATATTTCCTCATGTGACTACAATGTGAAATATAATTATGTATTTGAAATGGAATTCCTGTAGTGAAATATTATGCCATATCTTATATCATGTTGTACACATAACTTTTTCATTTCATAATTTGAAATGGAATAAATACATAGCAAATATAAAATATCATATTTCATAACTCACCTTTTGGAATAAAATTATGCATTTTGTATGGTTCGTATTGTGGATATAATGAAATGTGACACATTGTAACTATAACCATTCAATCTGTTTATGTGAAATCCAACAATTGTGGGGACAATATAATATGAGATGTCAAAAATATGACTTTTTAGTTTAATAGTAAGAAATGAAATAATTGAATAACAAATATCATATTTCAGTTGTATAGTATGCATTAAGTGATGTCCTAAAGTTTCACATTTGAAACATAATTTATCGGGATAACATGAAAAGAAGCAATTGAATAGCAAATTGCAAATATCATATTTCACATATATAGTATGAATTAAGTGATGTATTAACGTTTCACATTTGTAAAATCATATTTCGGTTGAATAATTAGATATTATTATTAATTGAAATACGTTGCAATCATTTGTATCTGTTTTCATATATCATGTTTGACATACTTTAATACATGAATTTATAATATAGATAACAAATATATTGAATTTCATCAATTTTATATTTCACAATTTGGATATTGAAAGAATGTATGTATAAATTTTTGATTTGCAAGGACAAGTATTATTTTTTACATTTCATATGATTCAATTTGCTAAACGCAGAACTGGAAATTTTCATGAACAACTATGACATTTTACATGTATAAAATGACATATGATATGTCCTCGTTTGTAGTACTAAAATATATTCTATCTGCGATATCATATTTCACATGTATAGACTGACATATGGTCCATATCGTGTGTACAATGAAATATGAGATATTGTAACTATCACATTTCATTATCATAATATGAAATAGAACAAGTTAGGGAATAATGTGATGATTTGTTCTACCTATCACTTTTGCATTTCATAAATTGAAATGGAATAAATATATAGCAAATATAAAATATCATATTTCACATTCATATCTCCTCATGTGACTACAATGTGAAATATAATTATGTATTTGAGATGGAATTCCTGTAGTGAAATATTATGCCATATCTTATATCATGTTGTACATATAAATTTTTCATTTCATATCTTGAAATGGAATAAATATATAGCAAATAAAAATATCATATTTCACATTCTACTCAAATGAGGAATATAATTATGTATTTTGTACGGTTCGTATTGTGAATATAATGAAATGTGACACGTTGTAACTATAACAATTCAATATGCTAATGTGAAATCCAACAATTGTGAGGACAATATAATATGAGATGTAAAAAATATGACTTTTCAGTTTTATAGTATAAAATGAAATAATTGAATAACAAATATCATATTTGAGTTGTATAGTATGCATTAATTATTTCCTAAAGTTTCACATTTGAAACATAATTTCTCGGTATAGCATGAAATGAAACAATTGAAGAGCAAATTGCAAATATCATATTTTAGATATATAATATGAATTAAGTGATGTATTAACGTTTCACATTTGTAAAATCAAATTTCAGTTGAATACTTAGATATTATTATTATTTGAAATACGTTGCAATCATTTCTATCATTTTTCATATATCATGTTTGACATACGTTAATATAGGAATTCATAATACAGATAACTGATAAATTGAATTTCATCAATTTTTTATTTCACAATTTGGATATTAAAAGAATGTATGTATAAATATTTGAGTTGCAAGGACAAGTATTATATTTTACATTTGATATGATACAATTTGCTAAACGCAGAACTAAAAATTGTCATGAACAACTATGACATTTCACATGTATAAAATGACATATGATATGTCCTAGTTTGTAGTACTGAAATGTATTCTGTCAGCGATATCAAAGTTGACATGTATAGACTGACATATGGTCCATATTGTGTGTAGAATGAAATTTGATATATTGTAACTATGACATTTCATTATCATAATATGAAATGGAACAAGTTAGGGAATAATGTAATATGATTTGTTCTACATAATACTTTTTATGTACAAAATATGCAATGGAATAAATACATAGCGAATATAAAATATCATATTTCACATTGATATTTCCTCATGTGACTACAATGTGAAATATAATTATGTATTTGAAATGGAATTCCTGTAGTGAAATATTATGCCATATCTTATATCATGTTGTACATATAAATTTTTGATTTCATAATTTGCAATGGAATAAATAGACAGCAAATTCAAAGTATCATATTTCACAACTCACCTTTTGGAATAAAATTATGCATTTTGTATGGTTGGTATTGTGGATATAATGAAATGTGTCACGTTGTAACTATAACAATTCAATCTGTTTATGTGAAATCCAACAATTGTGGGGACAATATAATATGAGATGTCAAAAATATGACTTTTAAGTTTAATACTATGAAATGAAATAATTGAATAATAAATATCGTATTTTAGTTGTATAGTATGCATTAAGTGATGTCCTAAAGTTTCACATTTGAAATATAATTTCTCGGTATAGCATGAAATGAAGCAATTTAATAGCAAACTGCAAATATCATATTTCAGATATCTGGTACGAATTAAGTGATGTATTAATGTTTCACATTTTTAAAATCATATTTCTGTTGAATAACTAGATATTATTATTATTTGAAATACGTTGCAATCATTTCTATCTGTTTTCATATATCATGTTTGACATACGTTAATACAGGAATTCATAATACAGATAACAGATATATTTAATTTCATCAATTTTATATTTCACAATTTGGATATTAAAAGAATGTATGTATAAATTATTTATTTGCAAGGACAAGTATTATTTTTTACATTTAATATGATTAAATTTGCTAAACGCAGAACTGAAAAGTTTCATGAACAACTATGACACTTCACATGTATAAAATGAAATATGATATGTCCTCGTTTGTAGTACTAAAATATATTCTGTCAGCGATATCATATTTCACATGTATAGACTGACATATCGTCCATATTGTGTGTACAATGAAATATGAGATATTGTAACTATCACATTTCATTATCATAATATGAAATGGAACAACTTAGGTAATAATGTGATATGATTTGTTCTAGATATCACTTCTTAGTTTACATATATGCAATGGAATAAATACATAGCTAATATAAAATATGATATTTCAGATTCATATCTCCTCACGTGACTACAATGTGAAATATAATTATGTATTTCAAATGGAATTCCTGTAGTGAAATATTATGCCATATCTTATATCATGTTGTACATAAAACTTTTTCATTTCATAAATTGAAATGGAATAAATACATAGTAAATAAAAAATATCACATTTCACATTGTACTCACATGAGGAATATAATTATGTATTTTGTACGTTTCGTATTATTGTCCAATTTGTTGGAAAGAATCAAATATGAGAGGTTGTACTCATGAAATTTCATTATCATAATATCAAATTGAACAATTTTGGAAATAATGTAATATGATTTGTTTTACATATCGCTTTTTCTTTTCAAAATATGCAATGGAATAAATACATAGCAAATATAAAATATAAAATTTCACATTGGAGTTCCATGATGTCTTAACGTTCCACATTTGAAACATCATTTTTCGGTTAAATAAGTACATACTATGATATTTTGAAATATGTTGCAATAATTGGTATTGGTTTTCATATATCATGTTTCAGATATGTTAATATATTAAATATAACTGAGAAATGGATTTTCATGAATATTATATTTCACAATTTGGGTACTGAAAGAATGTATTTTGGATCAATGAAGATTTCATTGATTTTGGATCAATGAAGGCAATATCTATGCATTAAGTGATGTCCTAAAGTTTCACATTTGAAACATAATTTATCGGTATAGCATGAGATGAAACAATTGAATAGCAAATTGGAAATATCATATTTCAGATATATAGTATGAATTAAGTGATGTATTAACGTTTCACACTTGTAAAATTATATTTCGGTTGAATAACTAGATATTATTATTATTTGAAATATGTTGCAATCATTTCTATCTGTTTTCATATATCATGTTTGACATACGTTAATACAGGAATTCATAATACATATAACGGATATATTGAATTTCATCAATTTTATATTTCACAATTTGGATATTAAAAGAATGTATGTAATTTTTTTTGATTTGCAACGACAAGTGTTATTCTTTACATTTCATATGATTCAATTTGCTAAATGCAGAACTGCAAATTTTCATGAACAACTATGACATTTCACATGTATAAAATGACATATGATATGTCCTCGTTTGTAGTACTAAAATATATTTTGTCAGCAATATCATATTTCACATGTATAGACTGACATATGGTCCATATTGTGTGTATAATGAAATATGAGATATTGTAACTATCACATTTCATTATCATAATATGAAATGGAACAAGTTAGGGAATAATGTCATATGATTTGTTCTACATATCACTTTTTAATTTATATATACGCAATGGAATAAATACATAGCAAATATAAAATATTATATTTCACATTCATATCTCCTCATGTGACTACAATGTGAAATATAATTATGTATTTGAAATGGAATTCGTGTAGTGAAATATTATCCCATATCTTATATCATGTTGTACATATAAGTTTTTCATTTTATAAATTTAAATGGAATAAATACATAGCAAGTAAAAAAAATCAAATTTCACATTGTATGCACATGAGGAATATAATTATGTATTTTGTACTGTTTGTATTGTGGATATATTGAAATGTGACACGTTGTAACTATAACAATTCAATCTGCTTCTGTGAAATCCAACAATTGTGGGGACAATATAATATGAGATGTAAAAAATATGACTTTTCAGTTTTATAGTATGAAATGAAATAATTGAATAACAAATATCATATTGCAGTTTTATACTATGCATTAAGTGATTCCCTAAAGTTTCACATTTGAAACATAATTTCTCGGTATAGCATGAAAAGAAACAATTGAATAGCAAATTGTAAATATCATAATTTAGATATATAATGATTAAGTGATGTATTAACGTTTCACATTTGTAAAATCATTTTTCGGTTGAATAAGTATATATTATTATTATTTGAAATACGTCGCAATCATTTCTATCTGTTTTTATATATCATAATTGACGTACGTTAATACATGAGTTTATAATACATATAACTGATAAAAGGAATTTCATCAATATTATATTTCACAAATTGGATATTAAAAGAATGTGGGTATAAATAATTGATTTGAAAGTACCAGGAATATATTTTATATTTCATATGATACAATTTTCTAAACGCAGATGTGACGCCCCCAACTCGACCGTACACTAATCATACACGCAAATGTGTACGATCAAGATCAGGGACTCACGGGAAGATATCACAACACAAGTCTAGACACAAATTAAAATAATACAAGCTTTATATTACAAGCCAGGGCCTCGAGGGCTCGAATACATAGCTCGATACACAAGAGTCAGCGGAAGCAACAATTTCTGAGTATAAACATAAGTTAAACAAGGATGCCTTAAGAAGGCTAGCACAAAAGCAACACGATCGAAGAGGCAAGGCCTCCTGCCTGGGACCTCCTAACTACTCCTGGTCGTCGGCGGCCTCCACGTAGTAGCATCCATCAGCGGTGGCATCTGGCTACAAGGGTCCACCATCTGGTTGCATCAACCGGAAAGAAGAACGAAGGGGAAAAAAGGGGTAGCAAAGCAACCGTGAGTACTCATCCAAAGTACTCGCAGGCATCAGATCTATACTAAGTATGCATTTGTATCAAATGGAAGGGTTGTATCTGTGTTCTGAACTGCAGAATGCCACAATAGAGGGGGAAAGCCTAGCCTATCGAAGACTGGCATCTTCACGCAGCTCCGAGCATCTTGCAGCATGTAGAAGAGTAAAGAATAGCAGTTTATATTTAACAAGCATGTTGTAACATTAAGGCCCAGAGATCCTTCCTCGACTCCCTGCGAGAAAGCAATCCCGGAGCCACATATCTCAAGTATCCATTTGTAGTTGTATAAGATCAGGATATAAGTCTGAACGTCCGTTACCGTGGACACGGCTATTAATAGATAATCTTCCTTGCAGGGGTGCACCACATTTTCCAACACGCTCGATCACTCTGATCGGACACACCTTTCTGGGGTCAATGCCCGGCCTCGGAAGATCAACACGTCGCAACCCTACCTAGGCTCAGCAGAGAGGTCCCCGTCGGTCTACCTCCTAAGCACTCCGGGGTCTGGGCCCATCACCCGTTGCACTCCGGGTCGTTGCGTACAGGGCGGGTCCAGGCTCCACCACTACAGGATGGTGCCGGCCCAGCTGTGCCGCACTGCTGAACTGGACGTCTGACAAAGCTTCGGCTGATAATGTGACGTCGAGGCCCATAACTATTCTCACATGGTGGTTGGTGCGTAAAGGCCAGAGGCCAACTCGGAACAAATACCCAAACCATAGTGTATTATTAGCTTGCGGAGACGAATAGAGACTCACGATCAAAAGTGACCCTGTCGCCCCGTCTCGTGGACTTACGACCAGGGCCTAGAATGCCCGACCGTGCCACGTAACCACCTTGCGGGTGCTCTCCAGGCCCGCCCGACTTCCACCAAGGTCTCAAGTAAAGTCATTGTAACCGTGTGTCCAGACATCAAGGGGAAAACCCGAGGAATTACCCCCAGTGGATTCCACTCAATGTAATCATCAAGGTGAACGTAAGAGGGACCACCCTCGAGATTCACACTTGAGGTGTTGAATGACAGAGCCATATCAGGAATGGTGAAAGAGGAAATCATCCTCGATGACCACGACCGAATAGCTACACTACAGAATTATCATCAGGAGTGCGTTATGAGGGATCACCCTCGGCACTCGATAGTAACTCTGCAGAGTCGAGCAACAAAAGGGGTGTGATGTGATGTGAGGTGTTGGGCTCTGGTCGTCGATCACATTGATCGAGTCATCAATGATGAAGCAGAGGCAACAAGGACAAGTGGGGGTCACTGATGGATCACTAACCAACCTAAACTAAGCAGTTTAGGATAAGCAGGTAGGTAACAATAAGCAGGTACAAAAGCAGGCTATGCATCAGAATAGGAGCAAACAATAAAAATAGCAAAATCTAATGCAAGCATGATAGTATAGAATGGGCGATATCGAGATGATCAAAGGGGGGGCTTGCCTGGTTGCTCAGACAAGGAGGGTCGTCGTTGACGTAGTCGATCACAGGGGCATCAGCAGCGGTCTCGAGGTCTACCAAAGAAGAAGAGGGGGAAGAAACAGTAAATACACGCAAACATAAGCATAACCAGACAATAAGCAGGGCTTGAGTGTTCTAACGTAGCGCTCGGTGATACTGGCGAAGGGCGAAACGTCCGGGAAAGTTTTCCCGATTCTGGACGTCTGTCAGACAGATGAACCGGAGGGGAAAAGTTCAACGTTTGCTATGCTAGGGACGTGTGTTAGATGAGCGGAGGACGTATCCGGATTCGTCTCGTCGTTCTGAGCAACTTTCATGTAGAAAACATTTCCATCCGAGCTACGGTTTAATTTTTATTAATTTTCAAAGATTTAAACAATATTATGAAATTCCCTGAAATTCTGCTAAGTCTGAGAGTTCGTTAGTTTTAAACATCTTTTAGCTGTCTTGAAAAGGCTACAACTATGGATCTGTAAGTCCTATGATTTTGTGCCTTATATCAATTTTGATCATTTTTCTGTGATCTACAAGATAGTATCACTTTTATCCATATTAGAGTTCATTTGCTTGATCATCAACAACTCTAAGGTAGCTATGAAAATAAAGCTATTTTCAGTTTTTCTATTAACAGAACATTGAACTTTGTGATTTTCATAGGAATTAATCCATACATCAAAAGGATTTGGTTCAGTGGGATAAAATGGAGTTTATCATGTATACTTTCTACTCATATTTTTCTATGGCCTGTTAGTAATTGTTTAACCGCTGATTAGAGGTTGCCAAAGGAGTTAGTTAGTGTAATATTCGCAAAGCTAGCCATAGCTACAGTAACTGAATATTACTTTTGTAGCACAGCGGCAGCAGAGTCCAACGGCATGCCCACGAGCTGGGCGCGAGGCGCGGCCCTGCATGGCGTGAGGCTTGGCCGGTGAGCGACGCGGGGCAAGGGGCGAGGCAGGCCGCGGTTGCAGGGCGGCTAGGCATGGCCGACGCGGCCAGGGACATGCGGTCCGGTTGCCACACGCGGCGCGGGCGGCAGCTGCGGCTGCAGAGCAGTAACAGCAGGGGAGGAGGCGTGAGACGAGGCTCGTGCATAGTTGGGCGCTCGCGCTGAGGCGCGGCCGGAGCGGTGGCAGTCGGCGCGGTAAGGCGGCACGACGCGACGGGCAACAGTAGGCAGCGCCAGCGGCTGCGGCAGCAGGCTAGCCGCAGCAGCAACAGTGCATCAAAGGAAGTAGCGACAAAGCAACAGCTGGCAGAGCAGTAGCAACGGCATAGCACCATAGCAAACCACGGCGTGGCCACGCACGGGAGCGCGCACACAGCAGCAGCCGCGACAGCACAGGAGAAGCAACGACACGTACGCGTACGCATGGGGGGGAGTGGGTTCGGGCACGGCGGCCTACTACGACGAAATCGAGAGGGGGAAGGAGGGGAACGACAGAGGGGCTCACGTTGAGGCACACGGTGGCCGGCGGGAGCTTAGTAGCAGCAGAGTGGCCAAAATCGACGGAGTTCGCCGGCGACCCGAGGAGGAGGAAAGGCGTCGTGGGGCTCGATGCAGCGCTCCCCGGCTCGGTCTGGTCGACGAAGAGGAAGCAGGGGACGGCGGTGGTCCGATCTAGCACGGAGACGAGGCGAGGGGGCGACGCTGGTCGCAAGCTCGACGACGGTAGAGGCGTCGTGTGTGTGCAGGGGAGCGAACAATGGCGCGAGAGGGGGAAGAAGTGGCGGCTAGGGTTCGACCGGGGGAGTGAGGAGTGTCCAGGGGGAAGGTATAGGCGCTGGCGGGGGCGTGGATGGGTGCCACGGTGATGGCCGGGGCCGTGGCGGCCATCGGCGCTGTCCACGCCTCCTGTGTGAACAGATGAGGGGGACGGGGTGCGGTGGGCTGGCCTGGCCAGCTAGCTGGGCCAAGGCCCAGGGGAGGGGAGGTTTTATCTTTTACATTTTCTTTAATGTTTTCTTTTATTCTTTTCTGTTTATCGTTTTCCCATTTTATTTTATTATTATTTTAGCTTATTAAAAATATGAGACCCACACCTAAATTAGTGTTTTAGTTTAACCCTCTACCAAAAGAAGTGTCACTCATAAATAAAATAGTTCAATATTTTAATAATTATAAAAGGCATTTATATAATTGTTTAAGCCACGGTTCTATTTATTTTGGGACATTTAAACACATTATAGAAGTGTGGTTTCTATATGATAAATATCCAAAGATTATTTGCCACACTTTGAACATTTTATTTTGTATGTTTGAGAAATTTGAAATTTGGACTTTGATTCGAATTTGAAATTTGAACCGATTTCAAACCAACTTGAGTTCAACAACAGTAATCATGATGATGTGGCATCATTAGGAGGGAATTACTGTAGCTTAATTATCCGGGCGTCACAGCAGAACTCCAATTTTTCATGAAAAACTACTCCCTCCGTTCCTAATTGTAAGTCTTTGTAGAGATTGCACTACAAACCCCATACGGATGTATATAGATGCATCTTAAGTTTAGATTCATTCATTTTATTCCGTATGTAGTCCACCTAGTGCAATCTCTACAAAGACTTATATTTAGGAACGGAGGGAGTAGTACATTTGACATGTATAAAATGACATTTGATATGTCCACGTTGGTAGTTATGAAACATGTTCTGTCAGATATCTCATATTTCAAATGTATATAATGACATATGGTCCAATTTGTTGGAAAGAATGAAATATGAGAGGTTGTACTCATGAAATTTCATTATCATAATATCAAATTGAACAATTTAGGAAATAATGTAATATGATTTGTTTTACATATCAATTTTTCTTTTCAAAATATGCAATGGAATAAATACATAGCAAATATAAAATATAAAATTTCACATTGGAGTTCCATGATGTCTTAACGTTCCACATTTGAAACATCATTTTTCGGTTAAATAAGTACATATTATGATATTTTGAAATATGTTGCAATAATTGGTATTTGTTTTCATATATCATGTTTGACATATGTTAATACAGAAATTCATATTAAATATAACTGAGAAATGGATTTTTATGAATATTATATTTCACAATTTGGGTACTGAAAGAATGTATTTATGAATATTAAATTTCAATATACAAGGATTCTATTTTATATTTCATATGATACAATTTGCTGATCGCAAAACTGAAATTTTTCATGAACAACTATGACAATTCACATGTATAAAATGACATATGATATGCCCTGGTTGGTAGCACTGAAATATGTTGTACTCAATCATAGTTGCTGATCAAGCTTGCTGATCAGCCATATAGTTAGCTTTCTGGGTAACTTGCACTCAGTCATAGCCATAATATATTTCACAATTTGGGTACCGAAAGAATTTATTTATGAATATTAAATTTCAATACACAAGGATTCTATTTTATATTTCATATGATACAATTTGCTGATCGAAAAACTGAAATATTCCATGAACAACTATGACATTTGACATGTATAAAATGACATATGATATGTCCTGGTTGGTAGCAATGAAATATTTTGTCTAAGATATATCATATTTGAGAATGTATTTATGGTTCCTATTGTGTGTATAATGAAATATGAATTTTGAACAATAGTCGAAAGAATGAAATGTGATATGTTCTTGATATAGCATTTCACTTTCATAAAATATGATTGACTATTTGGAAAGAGTGAAATGTGGATAGAATGAAATGTGATATGTTCTTTAACGCTTCACATTTGATGAAACATTTTTCAATTGGAAAAACAGGTATATATGATATTTGCAAAAATTTGTAATGATGTTAATGTTTCATGTTTGACATACCTGAACCAAAAAACATATTACATAAAACAAAAAATTTGTAAATAATATATATCATATTTTACTATTTCACCAGCAATAGTACCCATCTTCTTTTGTTAGATAGGCTGCAAAATTTATTGTCGTACGATGTGTTAACGTTTAGTGAATGTGAAAATATTTCTCTCTATGTTCTGCACTATTTACATTTCGGAATTAGTAGTGTGCCGTCTTGTAATTAATCCATATTAGGTTATGTGAAATGAAAGCAGACCTGGTAAAGTGTAAAATGCAGTTTTACACAACAGCGAAGAGTTACATTTCAAAACCTAGTACTGTGGCGTTGTGTAAATATTTTATATTATGATAGGTCAAATCAAAGGCTAGGTGGTACTGTGAAAAGTAGAAACTGACCTCACAAGGATGCGTGGTATAGATGCATGTGAGTAAATGAGAAACCTGTACAAATGACCCAGTTGTTAGAATCCAATGACCAGTGGCGGATATAATAGCGCGGAAGGAACACAATGATTTCATAGAGCAAAATGTTGCAACCGGGTAATTTATCTAGATCTTCAAGCTCTAGGTCTTCTAGAAGGGTGTACAAGTCAGTTAGAGATGGTAGAAGCTTGGATCCACCAGAGCTGAGGTGTGCTTGCAAGGTTGAGGCAAGGAAGATGATGTCTTGCACCACACGGAATCCAGATCGAGAATACCTTTCATGTGGAAGCACTATAAGTTGATTGTTCATCTTTACTAATTTTTGCATCTTGGCAGAAATCTAATTATCATCTCCCACCTATTTTGTTTAAGAGCAGCCAGGAAGATGTAGCATTTGGATTTGGAGAGATATATTAATGGAGTACGTTGAGGAAATGCTGGATTATTGTGGAGCGCCACTTAAGGAGATGCTTGATGATGCAAACAGAAAGCTTGATGATCAAGCTAGATTAATTAATTCCCCGAGGTTGAAGATTGAACAAGATTCTAGTGATAGAGAGCAGCAGCTTGGAGAGGTCATAGGTTGTATAACAAAGCTTGAAGGATCAGTGAGAAGGTTGAAGATGTTCATATGGGGAACAATCCTTTTGGTATCAACTTGGTTAGCAATTGGAGGATCTGCTTCAAGTCTGGTGAATATACTGTTAGCTGTAACTTTAATTTATCTGGTTGTAGGGTAACTTTGAAAACCTATCCGTGTGAACCAATATGTAATGTTATTCTATAATGATGTATGAATAACTAGTTAAGCTTGCTTTTGTCATGTCATTATGCAACTGGCCAACCTAGTTGAAATCAAATTTGGAAAGAGATGTATGGAATGAAATTTGGAAAGAGATGTATGGAATGAAATATGTATTGGTATATTGTTTGTATTGGTATATCTTTTGTATTAATTGAAATCAAATTTGGAAAGTGACTATTGTATTGGTATATCGTTTGTATTAATTGAAATCAAATTTGGAAAGAGATGTATGGAATGAAATATGTAACAAGAAAGGTACAAAATAAGTTTAATTTTTAGTGAAACGAGTAACATACATAATTGGTATGCCAACACGAGTATGCGATGTCTCATTTCACATAGCAGAAAAAAATGAATAAGTAACTTAGTGTGACATTTGAGAGATACGTTTAGACAAAAGTTTGTTGTGAGCACCCAAAATAATTTCTTCATATGATTGGGATAAATCTTTGTACTTGATAGTATTTATTTGTTAGCTATGATACTGAATTTAAGCATGATACATAATATGTTTTATAGTAGAAATATAAACACTTTGAAAGACAGCAAGAAGTTTAGCTGTCAGACCAATTTTTGCTGTGAGCAAGAAGAACAAGCATACAAGTTATTTTCTTCATATGATGGGGAACAATCTTTGGACTTAAGAGTATGTTTTAGAAATCTATGATACAAAATTTAAGAATGATAGAGACCGTGAGTGCAATATATACTGTTTGTAGCGGAAATATGAGATACATGAAGTGATTGGAAGACAATAAGAAGTTGTGCTGTCATTTCCTTACATACTGGCAATACAAATATTGGTTTTAAAGCAGGGAATAACCATAATACTTTTAAAGTACCATACATAACAACGATTGCACGGAATGAACATTGTCCATTTCAGATGAAACTACTACATCATATGAAATAACTTGCAGTACACAGCAAATGGTACATAGGTAACAACGCGGTGGAGGAATCAGTCTGTTGTTGTCTTCACGGCAGATGCTATCTTCTTAATCTCAGGCCTCCTTGGATTGAGATCATTGAAGCGGTGGTAAACAAGGATATATCATATTTCCTTCCCGAAGATATCCATTGCCCACTGTAAGGAAGCAAGGAACATTTAATAGGGGATGAAGTTGTACATATAAAGTTGTGATTTTATAGAACATTGTGAGAACATTGTTGTGTGTTGAATAGTAAACCTTGTAATTTCCAATGAGCTCTTTGCCATTGTGACACAGAAGGACTTTAATAACCCAGAAACCACAGTCATCACTGCCATAATAATAATTATTAGTATTTCATTATATTATTGAAGTATATATCAAAAGATGTAGCATCCATACTTGTTTGTTTGTTTTCCAACATAACAATACTTCTTGGAGAAATCCGTAAATGTGAAAGCACTCTTGTGGAGACAATCATTCAATGATTTTTGGAGATTGCTGGCCTGCAATTTGTTGAGAAATTTCATGAATAAAAAGTATTTGTGTGAGACATCCCAGGTACACTATTAAAAAAAATATGAGAATTAGGAAATCTGAAATAGAACTAGTAACATAATGACCTACCATGTTCTCCAACATAACCTTGTGCGGGTCTTCACCTTCTTTGACTTCTAAGTTAGAGTCATAAATTTCAATTGTGTTTTGCGTGAGGTTAATGACAACCAGAATCCAATGGTTGTCAGATATTGTGGGCAGAAATAGCTTGAAAAAAGTACAAATTTATTTATTAGTAACATGGACTGACATAAGAAAGTAAAAATGTACATGATGAAAGATTACCTGCTCAACATTTTCAAGTGCCAACTTACTAAGCTTCTTGCACAGATATGAATGGTTGCATTTATTTCCTTTTTTAGCAATTCGGTCTAAATCAGAATGCAGAGTTGTTAGATAACAAGAATGGAATGAAAATTATGTGTAATAACAGTAAAGAGTGCTTACTATAATAGTCTGGTCCAATATAAGCTTGGTCTTTGATCCCCAATCATACATAAATGCGACGGACAGTAACCACATCATATTTTTGCACATCTTTCCTTTTGGCATTAGGCATTGTACTAACTCTCTTTCTGTTACAGAAGCTGGACCTATCCTGATCTTGGTACCACCTGTGTCATTATCGTTGCGTCATCGTGTCTTACGTAAACCTCGGAACTTGCTATCAGCGACAAGAGTATTGTATAGGTCGTTCAACTTCTTCACCGGATATTGCTTCTTCTTTACGAGCTCAGATATACCTTCGGCGATCTCCTCTTTCTTCTGATAACGCTGTTTTCTCATCTTCATAGAAGGATTTATGCTACCAGCATAATCAAAACATTCTCCATCTAGTAATGGCTCAACAAGCTTAGAGATGTGCTTACAATCAATTGTTTTAGGAGATAAAGCTTCCTCGGCTATGTGAACTATCTCTATATCTCTGAAGATGTGTCCTGATATTTGAATATTTACAAGTCAGATAATTAATTCTATAGTAAATCATGTAAAATATAAATACATTATTTAAGTGAGAACATTTCTTTGTTGTATTAAGTTACTAGGAGTTAAATGAGAAGTATGAGAGTCTGAATCTTGCTTGCCCACTTTAGATATATCATCATCTTCGGTGCGCTCAGAACATACTTCTGCAACTGAATTGTCGGAAGGATGTTCTTGGGATTCATCTTGTTTTTTTCCAGTAATATCCATCTGACAAGATGATGATTCATTGTCTCCTGCAGTGCACTGAGTCTGTATTTCTGCTAATGCAAGAGTTTGTTCTAAGTTTTCACTAAGCACTTCATTGATAGCAAGACTGAGTGATTCGTTGTTATCATTTGCAGGTGCTGGATTCGGTGTCGTACATAGAATCATTTTCATACATTTGTCTAGTATTTTTTGATCAGAATCTTGCATTGCTGAGGATTCCTTTGGTGAGGTTTGACCAATTTGCATAGTGATATCTGATGGTATAGTGCTTGCTTTTGGCATATCATCAGGTAACTTTGAATGGTCTATCTGCAAAACATCCAACTGGAGGAGCTGTGCTCGGGCTGAACAAAAGTTTCCAAAACAATAGGCTGAGGCTGAATAAGGTTCTGCATATCTTCAATTCTGGAGACATCCTAGAGCGTAGATGCAACATTATGTTGAGTAGTATGAATAGTAGCAGCCGCTGGTACATTCATCCTATCATATTCCCTAGTCATCTGACTGACTGACATAATTGATACATCACCTACTATTTGTATGGATAAAGGTGAGGAAGAAATATTTGGAACATCTTTTGAAGTGGAATCAATATCAGAATTTTCAATATATTTTGTTGATTGAATATCATTTTTGCTCACATCAAGATTCCCCAAATGATCATTCGATTGGTTCTGAATGTCATCTTCAAGTGTCGTCTTCTCTGTATGTTGTAGTTGAACAACATCTGAGGCAGGATAGTGTGAGAAACTATCATTCTTTGTAGCTTTCTGTGCATCAGAAACATCTATTTCAGATGAAGATTTTGTTGATTTTGGATCAATGAAGGCAATATCTGGAATTACATCAGCAGTTGCTGCGGTAGTAACGGTATTATGTACTTCATGCAAAACATTTTTGGATGAATCCTGTTTTGCATGTTGAACAGAAAATGCATTACTCTCTGGATGATCCCCTGGGTTGCCATGTCCAGGCACATTAATAGCACTAGTAACAGGTACAAGAGAAGCACTATCCGCTTGACCATCAGTAACAACAAACTTCATGATTGATGAATCTTCACTTGGCATGTTGCTTTTCTCAGTTTGAACATGATGTGACGGGACTTGGTTGGCAGCATTGTTGGGAATGATAATTGCAGTTGTGGGAATGATGACTGTAGAGACTAATTCTGGGGGATGTGTAGAAGCACATATATTTGACGACGGTAAAACATTGGCAATAGAACTCTCTTGTCTTTGTATGGCGGTTGTTGCAGAACATGCTTTAGCGTCAGACTTGAGATTTTGAAAAGTGCAAATGCTTTCCACCAATGGATCTTTACAAGCAGCAGGTTCAGCCTCAACAATCTGATCTGTGGTAGCCAATTCTTTAGAAGAAGAAGGATCGTACTGAGTAATGTGAGCAATCATTGGCGAAGTAGGATGGAAGTTGTCATCTTCGACACCTTCAATGTTCACCAAATTGGCTGCTGGTTCTGATTCATGAGTACCGATTTCTACAGTTTCATTCATGAAGGTTGGAGATGAAGGTGTTCCGACTGTCAACTGTGGGATGACATCAACATGAATGCTAGTTTCGTGAACACGTTGAGAAGACTGGGAAGAAATTAGAACAACTTCATCTAGATTGGAGCGACATGGACTTTGTGTTCCTACAGTTCCTTTGGTCAAAGTTGCATCATCATTATGCAGAGAACTTCCTGGACGTGCATCATCAATCATCGGTAACATAGCCTTCTGAATCTCTTCCTGGACCAAGGCTGCCATTTCCTTGGTTTTCTTTATTTGAAGCTGTTGCACTTTGTTTTGAAGCTTGCATTCAGACACAGTTATTAACCTTTGTCGATCGGCTGTGTACTGGTCTTCAAGCATCTTTATCCGTTTGATCAAATTCTGCAAGTTGGACAGAGAGTAATTCATGAATATATCAATGAAAAATAATGAACTACTGTAAAATAGATTTAAGAAATAACCTCATATGTAGATTGATGTGGCAGGCGCTTTTTAGAAACTTGTACTACTTGTGGAGGAATTTTATGTTTCTCCTGGCAAGGTATAGTACTTATATTTGCTGTTACTGATGGGGTGGAATGTGTAGATTTTTCGTGATCATCAAGATCATCATTATGGTCTTCCATAGTAGGGAACATTGCTAACTTTTCATCATCCTTCAATAGAATACATGAAGATTCAGTTCATAAGTTAAATGATATTGGTAAAATGAAGAGTATTAATAAGTACATGATTTGTATACCAGTAAGCTCTCAAACAACTTGCAATGGTCTTGTGTCTTCTTTTTTCCAGTATGATCTATTTGTTCCAGTACTGCTGAACTCACAAATTTAATCCTTGGGTAACCCTGAGGTATTTTTACTAAATGTGATTGAAGTAGATCCACATATATGAGCTGGAACAATTAGACAGAATAGAAATAGGATTTATTAGTACAACAGTGATGTGAATGTGTAGTGGAAGCATAGTATGTGCAATTTTTGAAAGGTTTAGCTTACATGTAGAATATGAACGCATCCACCCACATTCAGGTTGTGCACTTTGTTTTCCCTTTTGATTCACGGATTGCCTCGATAAGGTACTCAGCAGCAAAACGACACCAATTCATACGAGTATGTCGCTCAAGTCCTTCAAAGCTCCTAGTAGGTAACTTCTATTAATTTGGTAACCAGTCATTGGAGCTAAGTAGGCGCAAAGAATGACTTGCATGAAACACAAGCAAAACTTGTCCTTGTCTTTCTCCTCTTTGTACGTTAACATCCTATCTATCGCTTCCTTGAGTGACCCTCCTCTTCCGGCCGTACCAGACTTGAATTCAGTTTTACCTCTGAAAGGTTTGTCACGAACCCTACCTGGACGGGGCATTGGAACTGCTTTGTCAAGAGCAGGTAACTTCAACAGGTTTTCAAAAGCTTGTACTATAGAAACCTTCCTGTTTCTGAATACTAGACACTTGTTGTCGCAGTCTACTCTTTTCATCAGCCATATAGTTAGCTTTTTGGGTAACTTGCACTCAATCATGTCAATGAGTGATCCAAATCCCAATTCTTCTATCCATTTTAGTTGTTCTGGACATAGTTTTTTTATAATGGCGCGTATCTTGTTTGGATCACATTTCCTACATGGATGTTCGGGAAGCGCAAGGTTAGTGCTGCCATCAATACTTATCTTTTAAAGCAATGCAAACATCGATTGTAGTAAGTAAATACCTGCTTAACTTCGGAGGTAGCTACTCTCTTAAGTTTCTTGGGAGATCTTATACGGCTATTCCTGGTTGATTTAGATTTAGAGGAAACATCAGTATCACTCATGTCCATGCTACAGCTTTCATCAGAGTTAGTTCTCTAAAAGCTTGGAGATTTCCGGCGACGGCTTGCAGAATTAGTCATGTGTGAAATTAAAAATTCCAAATTCAGAACCAGCATAGGTAGAAATAATAAAGTGGTAAAGAGAAAATTCAGTTATTAGTAACATGAACATTTTAGATTATTTGGATCTAAATGTACTTACAACCTGTGGACTTATGAAACCCCTAGGATACGTACGGATGTAGCAGTTTAGTATGGAGATTAGTAAAATTTCAACATTATATCTAACATTTCAGTACCCACTGTGTACCATTAACAAAAATTATGTGCCATCTTATTTGAATAACAATTTGCAGTCTGTACTTGAAAAATGTATTGAAATACAAATTGAAATCATGTAGAATAGCCATTTCACTAGCATGATCAGATATAGTTTCTATAACCTATTTCAATATAAATTAGAATCATGTAGAATATCAATTGAAATCCTGTAGAATAGCCATTTCACTATCAATTTGCATGATCTTATTTCAATAAAAATTCATATCATGCAGCCATTTCACTAGCACAAACAAATATAGTTTTTGTACCGTATTTCAATACAAATTGGAATCATGTACAATAGCCAGTGAAATCATGTAGAATAGCCATTTCACTAACAATTCACACAATCTTATTTCAATAAAAATTGAAATCATGCACCCAGAGTGTATCCTTAAAACGAATTAAGGGAACTAGAAATCATATTTCAATCACAGTTTCGGTAACAAATAACTATCTCACTTTGAACATCTCATTACTAATGAGCTACCGCCTTTTCTAGTTTACACATGGGGATCTAGGGTTAGAGAACCAAATAATTTATCAACTATAGAATGCAGGTTTAGAACTGGCGGATTTCTACAAATCAAACCAAAATATACTAAATGTAGAAACTGTAAATAAAGATGAGCAGCACGAAGTATGAGTAAATGAAGATGGATATCTAACCTTCACGAACTAATGAGGGCGGCGGAAGTCGGTCAGTCAGAGGGGAAGAAAAGCGACTGGTGAGCCGCCAAGAACGTGGGCCGGCGACCGAGGCGGTGGGAAGAAATCAACCCGTTCAGCCGCGAAGAGCGTGGCCCGGCGGCGGAGGAGATGGCGACGGATGAATCATTGACACCGATGGAAGAAGAAGATAGGCTTGCGGGGGGTGGGTGAGGACTGAGGGGGGGGGTAAAGAAAAGGAGTTAATAACAAGTGGGGCCAACCATTGATAGGATGTAATGGTGAATACAACGGCTTGGGCAGATGAATACACTCATATACAAACATGTGGGCCATCGGAAGGCACGAATCGCAAACAATGCCAACGGTGGATGCTGCTCCGGTACATCCCCCCTCCGGTAAAAAGAGGTTTGCGCTGCTCCTCCCCTGCTTCGATCGGGCCAGGGCAAGGAAGAAGACGACGACGCCAGCCTGGCCCCTGCCAGTGGGTCCCGCGCCCCTCTTGGCCCCACCTGTCGGCCTCTGGCCGTTGACTAGCCCTGCCCACGTGGAAAAGTGCCAGGCCCCACTCGTGGGACCCATACGCGTCAGCCCCGCCACTGTTCCTTTGGATAAGGTGAAAACGTATTTCCCCGAATGCGCTTTCACTTTTTCTGTTCAGGCCCCTGGTTGAAATTATTTTCATTACAGATGGGTCCCTAGCAGAAAAACCTCAATATCTTTTTATCCGTAACTCCGTTTGAGGTGAATCCAACACTCACTTATTCGTTTCGTCGAGCCCGTTCTTTTGGTCATGTTTTCACTATGGTTTGACACTATGAAAATGACCTTTATGCCCTTGCCCTTATTCAGCCCCTCCAAAAGAGAACGTTTTCCGGCGATTCGTTCTGCGAGCTTCTCGCACTTCTCCCCGGTGCCTTCTTCATCCTCAGGCAAGCCACAATACCCACTTGCATGATAGTCATGTAGTAGCCATGGTTTTCAACTTGAATCTTTACTAAATGTTTGCTTGTTGAAAAGATGGTTATCGTTGTTCCGGTAATGTTTAGAGTTGCATGTTCACTTTTGTGCTATGTTGTATTGTACTCTGTTATCATGTTGTACCTGCTAGTATTTATTTTCCTATGTTTATGCTTGCTAGTAGTACATGTTGATGTTGGAGATGGTCATGCTAGTCAGTATGCCATGCTCAGTGCATATGATTTATTGTTGATATGGTGGAAATTTATGTGATACTCTCATGATGATGTTGATATCATGTTCATGCATTTTATCATGGCTTAGCATATTTGCATTCAAGTTAACCGGATTAAAATGAACTTGAACAACTGTTGGCTGAGTCATGGTGCCACTGAATTGATGCTGACCAGTGCAACCATGCTTACTGGTATGGGACGGTCCTAACTGGGTCTATTGTCGTGCCTCTCGCCGGTGCCTCCAACGAGGGAAGGTTATGTGCGCGTTGTACCCTGGCCCGGTAAGCAGGCATAACCTTGTGTGCCCATAGTTGTTATAGCTGGCGGATCCCTGTGTGGGATCATTTATGTTTTGGCCATGACGGTGGTCATTGTGTCTGGAGGTAGGCACGGGGCCACCCATGACTTAGCTCAGTGAGGAGTGAGTCGGAGTGGCCGGGAGAGTGTCATGGAAGTAGGACGGTTTTGTCAGAATGCTGTTGGTCCACCCGAATGGGAGTGCGAGGCCATGGGTTCCATAGTGTGGGTACATTGTACTAACCTCTGTAGAGTGTATATTAAATCTATCGATAGCCGCGCCTGCGGATAAGGGCCCAGGTCGAAAGTAGGTCACACCATGAGTCAACAGTAATAAGAATAATGTGCTTAATAAAGTGAGATAAGTTGGTAGTGATCTCCGTAAGGATCACGGGCCAGGTATTGGTTGGGTTGTGATCGCCGTAAGGATCATGGGCCATGTAGTGGTCGGGTTGTGATCGCCGTAAGGATCACGAGCCATGTAGTGGTCGGGTTGTGATCGCCGTAAGGATCACGGGGCAAGTGTTGGTCGGGTTGTGATCGTCGTAAGGATCACGGTGGTATCGAGGATACCGAGTTGTTGTATATTCGTGCGAGAGTCATGGGTAAACGCCAAGCTCCTTGTGGTCCACTAATGATTACTATGGTATTGTTTATACCAAGCTTGGTTTGATCCTGAGATGATCGTGTGATGTCCGAGGTTGGTAAGTGATGCATATGTTGGTTACGAGGTAACACGAGCAGAATAAATGGTGCATAAAGTGTCATCATGTTGCATGCTAGTATTGTCGGATTATTATGCTGATGTGGTTCTAGCTATATCATATTCATGTTATATTGTTCTGATGATATCATGATAATTCCTAATTAACCTGTAATTGCCATGCTGTTGTTTATCTTGAATGCTTCTGGTTATTGTGAGCTTGCAAGTACATTCAATGTACTGACCTGGCATGTCATGCCAGTTTGCAGGTCATGCCGGATTTGATTGCTTGCTTGTCGTGGTTTCCGTTCGTGCGAGCTAGGATAAGCGTTCCAGCCAGAGTCCCTGCGGAGTGGAGTTCACCCTTGTTGTCGTTGTTCCGCTGCTAGAGCTCTTCCGCTGCATCGTGTTGTTCTACTTCTTGCATAGAGCAACTGAGGATGGCGTAGTGTCGCCGTACCGATCTTATTCATTGTAATATCAGAGACCTTGTAATCATATTCGTGTAATAATACAAAGTTGGTTTGTTCTATGCTAAGCAGTGCTGTATTCCAGAAGACTTCTCCTCGATCTCTGGGCTGGAATACGGGGCGTTCCGGTTTTCTCTGAGCCAGGGTGCCACACAGCAAGAACCGTTCTTACCTACATCAAAACCATAACAATTTTTCGTCAAGTGTGTTGTTTTAACCTTCAACAAGGACCGGGCGTAGCCACACTCGATTCAACTAAAGTTGGAGAAATAGACACTCACTAGCCACCTATGTGCAAAGCACGTCGATAGAACCAGTCTCGCGTAAGCGTATGTGTAATGTCGGTCTGAGCTGCTTCATCCAACAATACCGCCGAATCAAAGTATGACATGCTGGTAAGCAGTATGACTATTATCACCCACAACTCTTTGTGTTCTACTCGTGCATATAACATCTACGCATAGACCTAGCTCGGATGCCACTGTTGGGGAACGCGGTAATTTCAAAAAAAATCCTACGATCACACAAGATCTATCTATGTGATGCATAGCAACGAGAGGGAGAGTGTGTCCACGTACCCTCGTAGACCGAAAGCGGAAGCGTTATGACAACGCGGTTGATGTAGTCGCACGTCTTCACGATCCAACCGATCTTAGCACCGAACATACGACACCTCCGCGATCAGCACACGTTCAGCTCGAGGACGTCCCTCATACTCTTGATCCAGTTGAGGCCGAGGGAGAGTTTCGTCATCCCGATGGCGTGGTGACAGTGATGATGAAGTTATCGGCACAGGGCTTCGCCTAAGCACTATGACGATATGACCGAGGTGTGTAACTGTGGAGGGGGGCACCGCACACGGCTAAATAATGTCAACTTGTGTGTCTATGGGGTCCCCCTCCCCTGTATATAAAGGAGTGGAGGAGGGGGGAGGGCCGTCCCTCTATGGCGCGCCTTGGGGGAGTCCTACTCCCACCGAGAGTAGGATTCTCCCCCTCCCCTAGTTGGACTAGGAGAGAAGGAAGGGGGAGAGATGGAGGAAGGAAAGGGGAGGCCGCCCCCCCACCCAGTTCGGATTGGGCTTGGGGGGTGGCACGCCCTCCTCCTGGCCGCCTCCTCCTCTCTCCCAGTATGGCCCAATAAGGCCCATATACTTCACGGGGGGTTCCGGTAACCTCTCGGTATTCCGGAAAATGCCCGAACTCACCCGGAACCATTCCGATGTCCAAACATAGGCTTACAATATATCAATCTTCATGTCTTAACCATTTCGAGACTCCTCATCATGTCCGTGATCACATCCGGGACCCCGAACGACCTTCGGTACATCAAAACACATAAACTCATAATACCAATCATTGTCAAATGTTAAGCATGCGGTCCCTACAGGTTCGAGAACTATGTAGACATGACCGAGACACGTCTCCGGTCAATAACCAATAGTGGAACCTGGATGCTCATATTGGTTCCTATATATTCTACGAAAATCTTTTATCGGTCAAACCTCATAAGAACATACGTTGTTCCCTTTGTCATCGGTATGTTACTTGTCCGAGATTCTATCGTCGGTATCTCAATACCTAGTTCAATCTCGTTACCGACAAGTCTCTTTACTCGTTCCGTAATACTTCATCCTACAACTAACTCATTAGTTACAATGCTTGCAAGGCTTATAGTGATGAGTATTACCGAGAGGGGCCAGAGATACCTCTCCGAAACACGGAGTGACAAATCCTAATCTCGATCTATGCCAACCCAACAAACACCTTCAGAGAAACCTGTAGAGCACCTTTATAATCACCCTTTTACATTGTGATGTTTTGTAGCACAGAAAGTGTTCCTCCAGTATTCGGGAGTTGCATAATCTCATAGTCTGAGGAATGATACGTCTCCATCGTATCTATAATTTTTGATTGTTCCATGCCAATATTATTCAACTTTCATATACTTTTGGCAGCTTTTTATACTATTTTTGGGACTAACATATTGATCCAGTGCCTAGTGCCAGTTCCTGTTTGCTGCATGTTTTATGTTTCACAGAAAACCAATATGAAATGGAGTCCAAACGGGATAAAAACGGACGGAGAATTATTTTGGAATATTTGGGATTTTCTGGAGGAAGAATCAACGCGAAACGGTGTCCGAGGTGGCCACGAGACAGGGGGCGCACCCACACTCCCTGGGCGTGCCTGGCACTCTCGTGGGCCACCCATAAGGCGGTTGATGCCCTTATTTTGCTGCAAGAAAGCTAATTTTATGAGAAAAATTTGGGCGAAAGATTCACCCCAATCAGAGTTACGGATCTCCAGATATAAAGGAAACAGTGAAGGGGTAGAATCTGAGAACGCAGAAACAGAGAGATAGATCCAATCTCGGAGGGGCTCTCGCCCCTCCCAAGCCATCAGAGCCAAGGACAAGAGGGGAAACCCTTCTCCCATCTAGGGAGGAGGTCAAGGACGGCGAAGAAGAAGGGGGCCTCTCTCCCCCTTGCTTCCGGTGGCGCCGGAGCGCTGCCGGGGGCCATCATCATCACCGCGATCTTCACCAACACCGCCGTCATCTTCACCAACATCTCCATCACCTTCCCCCTTATATATCCAGCGGTCCACTCTCCCGCAACCCGCTGTACCCTCTACTTGAACATGGTGTTTTATGCTTCATATTATTTTCCAATGATGTGTTGCCATCCTATGATGTCTGAGTAGATTTTCGTTGTCCTATCGGTGATTGATGAATTGCTATGATTGGTTTGAGTTGCATGTTTTATTATTGGTGCTGTCCTATTGTGCCCTCCGTGTTGCGCAAGTGTGAGGGATTCCCGCTGTAGGGTTTGCAATATGTTCATGATTTGCTTATGGTGGGTGGCGTGAGTGACAGAAGCACACACCCGAGTAAGTAGGTTGTTTACGTATGGAATAAAAGGGTACTTGATGCTTTAATGCTATGGTTGGGTTTTACCTTAATGAATCTTTAGTAGTTGCGGATGCTTGCTAGAGTTCCAATCATAAGTTCATATGATCCAAGTAGAGAAAGTATGTTAGCTTATGCCTCTCACTCAAATAGAATTGCAATAGTGATTACCGGTCTAGTAACATAGTCAATTGCTTAGGGACAATTTCACAACTCCTACCACCACTTTTCCATACTCGCTATATTTACTTTATTGCTTCTTTATCTAAACAGCCCCTAGCTTTTATTTACGTGCTCATTATTATCTTGCAAACCTATCCAACAACACCTACAAAGTACTTATAGTTTCATACTTGTTCTAGGTAAAGCGAACGTCAAGCGTGCGTAGAGTTGTATCGGTGGTCGATAGAACTTGAGGGAATATTTATTCTACCTTTAGCTCCTCATTGGGTTCGACACTCTTACTTATCGAAAACTGTTGCGATCCCCTACACTTGTGGGTTATCAAGGAACTTGTATAAGTCATGAAGAAAGCAGTAGCAATGAAACTAACACGATCATAATGCTAAGCTAACGGATGGGTCATGTCCATTCTCCTAATGATGTGATCCCGTTCATCAAATTACAACACATGTCTATGGTTGGGAAACTTAACCATCTTTGATTAACAAGCTAGTAAAGTAGAGGCATACTAGGGAGTATATGTTTTGTCTATGTATTCACACATGTACTATGTTTCCGGTTAATACAATTCTAGCATGAATAATAAACATTTATCATGAATTAAGGAAATAAATAATAACTTTATTATTGCCTCTAGGGTATATTTACTTCAGTGGCAATGGCAACGGAGGTCATGGCCATTGCCTTGCCATCTTCATCATCATCCTCATCCTCATTGTACTCTTCTTGTGCCACCAACTGTTGGTGTCAAAACCGGCGGATCTCGGGTAGGGAGTCCCAAACTGTGCGTGTAGGGTTGATGGTAACAGGAGGCGGGGGACATGATGTTTACCCAGGTTCGGACCCTCTCTATGGAGGTAATACCCTACTTCCTGCTTGATTGATCTTGATGAATATGAGTATTACAAGAGTTGATCTACCACGAGATTGTAATGGCTAAAACCCTAGAAGTCTAGCCTATATGATTATGATTGCCTCTATGGACTAAGCCCTCTGGTTTATATAGACACCAGAGGGGACTAGGGTTGTACAAAGTTGGTTACAGAGAAAGGAACCTTCATATCCGGGCGCCAAGCTTGCCTTCCACGCCAAGGAGAGTCCCATCCGGACATAGGTGAGAGTCTTCGGTCTTGTATCTTCACAGCCCATCAGTCCGGCCCATGTCAACAAGACGGACGCCCGAGGACCCCTTAATCCAGGACTCCCTCAGTAGCCCTCGAACCAGTCTTTCAATGACGATGTGTCCGGCGTGCAGATTGTCTTCAGCATTGCAAGGTGGGTTCCTCCTCCGATTACTTCAAAGTACCTGACTTAAAGAGTAGTATTCAGCTTTCCATTTAATTTCATGCCCATCGGCTTCCACACCTTCATGACTTCAGCTTCCACGTGTTGAGCGAATACGAGAGGTTGGGGTATTTTTGCATATACCACCCTGACCATGTAAGAAAGGCGTCTATTTAAAGAGATTGGGATCTTCAGATCCATTCCACACCAAGTGAGGAATCCTCAGAGCTTTCTAGGAGAAACCATTCCAACATGGCTAGTGCTCCCAGCTCTTCCTCCCGTCCCCACGGCCCCGGAAAAGGCGATGGGGAGAAATTGTTCCGCATCCCACAGTCAGCTAGTGAAGCTACAGACATAGGGATTTCTTCCCCCTGTGGATCTAGTCCCCGTTCGAGCAAAATTGACTTCCTTCAGTGACAAGGCTCAGGCGGAGAATTTCCCCAATCCATCCAGGGGGAACGAGTGTGCTTCGTTCCCTACTTGTTGAGAGGCGTTGTATTTCCAATCCACCCGTTCCTCCGAGGACTTCTGGAGTATTATGGCCTCCAACTGCACAATTTCACTCATGCCTCCATCCTGCACATCGCGGGTTATGTTGTTCTTTGTGAGCTATTCCTGGGTTGTGAGGCCCATTTTGAATTATGGAGGAAACTATTCTGCCTCGTCCCTCGTAGCCAAGAGGGATCAATATTTGAAGTGGGCGGAGCCGAGGTATGGCGCATCGCCGGGACCAAATACTTGTCTAGCACGCCGAAGAAGGCATCCGAAGAGTGGCCTTCCTAATGGTTCTATATCGAGGACGTCGCCCTTCCCGACCCAGTCCGAATGGGTCTTCCCGAATTTTCAAGCGTTCCATTAAAGAAACGCCACAGCTGGCGCCCTCGGAGCCTCGAGGAGGAAGATACCGTGGAAGTCCATCAATTGATGAGCAAGATAAAGACGCTTGCCCAGTCTGAATTATCAATAGTCGAGGTGATGGCGACTTCCATAGTACGAGGGGTTCAACCACTCCAATACAGAGGGCTTCCCATGTGGAAATATAATGGGGAAGATGACGCCTCCCGCTGCGGTCAAAAGGGTCCGGACACCCCCGCCGCTTTGGCCAAAATACTGGCTGAACTATACAAAGAGGAGAAAGAGGAATTCACTCGTATTAAGCGTCGAGATGGATTTTCCATGTACAATCCTCCCAGCTGGGTGAGTTCTAATCCCACTACTCTACTCAATCTACTCCCTGAGTCACTTTCCATGGACATTAATCTGTCCATTTGTAACAGGAATGGCGAAAGATCACCAAGGGGCTCCACAGCCCCGCCCCACAGCCAAGGGACCACAACCGGGACCTTGACCCATGATTCGAAGAGGATCCAGACATATTTGTGACGCTCGAGGGTGGGGTGTTCTACCAGGCGAGCTATGACGGCACAGAAGTGTCCATCACCGCCGACTATCCCGGTCTTCTCCCTGCCTCACACGTAAGTAATCAGGAGACATCTCCTCCGAAAGAGCTTCCTCATTCTGCCTCACCCACTGCACTATCTCGTGCTCCAAAGGGGAGGCGCTCGGTGCGCCATCCCGCACTAGAGACGACTCCAAAGAGAGCAGCGCCCGCACTGGGCAAGCTTTCGAAGAGGAAGGCAAGCGAAGACACGTCGGAGCCGTCATCAAAGAGGTATGGCTTCATAAATATGCCCTTTGGCGGTCACATCCAACTATGACATTACCCGTCCGTGTCTTATCAGGAAGAGCGTTCGCCGGACTATGTCCGGTAGTCCTGCCAGTCATACTCCCAACAACCAGGTTCCAGACCCTGCTGTAACGATGAGGGCTGATACGGGAGTGTCGCCGGATTGTCCTTTGGCAGAGGATTCAGATGATGTGTCCGTCACAAACTCGGAAGTGGAGAGCGCCATGAACCATCGGCACCGGAGGGCCGCTATTTGCGGCCTCGGCTTTACAAAAGGGGCATTCAATGCCTTCAGCTCGCCTGATGCATACATCCAAGCTGCTCGAGACGGGCTTGCCAGAGCAACAGCTCAATATTTGAAAGATATGCGGGTGAGCTCACATTGTATAAACCTGATAATTATATACCAGTAGCCCCCGAGACTTGAAGCAGTTGATTCAGCTGATTTAAGGATCATTGTAAAACCAGGTGCTTACGGAGAAGAACAACCTGTTGGCTCAAGAGCTGGAAAAGTGTTGGACCCAGCTAGCCTCTGCGATAGCCGAACTAGAGAAATCCAAGAAGGCATCGCCTGGTAATGTGTCCCTCCATCGAGAAAAACGGAATTATATACCAGCAATGCTAACACAGTTGCGTATCTTATGACAAGATCGTCAGATCATCCGGGAGAGGTGATACGTCTCCAACGTATCTATAATTTTTGATTGTTCCATGCTATTATATTATCTGTTTTGAATGATTATGGGCTTTATTATACACTTCTATATTACTTTTGGGACTAACCTATTAATTGGAGGCCCAGCCCGTATTGCTATTTTATTGCATGTTTCAGTATTTCGAAGAAAAGGGATATCAAACGGAGTCCAAACGGAACGAAACCTTCGGCAACTTGATTTTTTGGAAGAATATCATCCTGGAGACGTGGAGTTCAAGTCAGAAGATACTCGAGGACTCCATGAGATAGGAGGGGGCCCCCTGTAGGGCGTGCCCCCTGTCTCGTGGGCCCCTCGAGCACCCCCCGACCGACTTCTTTCGCCTATATAGTCCCACGTACCCTAAAAACATCCACGGAGAAGATAGATCGGGAGTTCCGCCGCCGCAAGCCTCTGTAGCCACCAAAAACCTCTCGGGAGCCCTTCCCGGCACCCTGCAAGCGGGGGGGGGGGTCCTTCACCGGTGGCCATCTTCATCATCCCGGCGCTCTCCATGACGAGGAGGGAGTAGTTCACCCTCGGGGCCGAGGGTTTGTACCGGTAGCTATGTGTTTGATCTCTCTCTCTCTCTCTCGTGTTCCCTCTATGGCACGATCTTGATGTATCCCGAGCTTTGCTATTGTAGTTGGATCTTATGATGTTTCTCCCCCTCTACTCTCTTGTGATGAATTGAGTTTCCCCTTTGAAGTTATCTTATCGGATTGAGTCTTTTATGAGAACACTTGATGTATGTCTTGCCGTGCTTATCTGTGGTGACAATGGGATATCATGTGCCTCTTGATGTATGTTTTGGTGACCAACTTGCGGGTTCCGCCCATGAACCTATGCATAGGGGTTGGCACACATTCTTGACTCTCCGGTAGAAACTTTGGGGCACTCTTTGAAGTACTTTGTGTTGGTTGAAGATGAATCTGAGATTGTGTGATGCATATCGTATAATCATGCCCACGGATACTTGAGGTGACAATGGAGTATCTAGGTGACATTAGGGTTTTGGTTGATTTGTGTCTTAAGGTGTTATTCTAGTACGAACTCTTTTATAGATCGATCCGAAAGAATAACTTTGAGGTGGTTTCGTACCCTACCATAATCTCTACGTTTGTTCTCCGCTATTAGTGGCTTTGGAGTGACTCTTTGTTGCATGTTGAGGGCTTGTTATATGATCTATCTATGTTATTATTGTTGAGAGAACTTGCACTAGTGAAAGTATGAACCCTAGGCCTTGTTTCCTATCATTGCAATACCGTTTACGCTCACTTTTATCACTTGTTACCTTGCTGTTTTTATTATTTCAGATTACAAAAACCTATATCTACCATCCATATTGCACTTGTATCTTCATCTCTTCGCCGAACTAGTGCACCTATACAATTTACCATTGTATTGGGTGTGTTAGGGACACAAGAGACTCTTTGTTATTGGTTGCAGGGTTGCTTGAGAGAGACCATCTTCATCCTATGCCTCCTACGGATTGATAAACCTTAGGTCATCCACTTGAGGGAATTTGCTACTGTCCTACAAACCTGTGCACTTGCAGGGCCAACGTCTAGACAGAAGAAGGTTGTGTAGTAGACATCAAGATCTTTTCTGGCGCCGTTGCCGGGGAGGTTAGCGCTTGAAGGTATATCTTTAGATCTTGCATTCGAATCTTTTTGTTTCTTGTTTTACCACTAGTTTAGTCTATAAAAGAAAACTACAAAACAATGGAGTTGATTTTGTCTCATACGCTTCGTCTTTTTAATATCTTTCGTGAGAATGATGGAAAGGAAAATTGTGCTCAAGTGCTAGAAGAAGAATGCATTAGAATGCTTGGCATTAATATTTGTATGATGAGCATGATTGCAATGTTGTTAGTATGAATTCCTTGAATATCCATGATGCTAATGATATGCAAAGCCACAAGCTTGGGGAAGCTATGTTTGATGAATATGATATTTTTTGTCCCCCAAGTTTTGATGAGAATATTTATTATGATGAAAGCATGCCTCCTATTTATGATGATTATATTGATGAAAGTGGGTTTGGAAGAGTGTCAACTTTAGGAAGTAGTGATCCCACTATTTTGGAGGATGTTGAATCTTATTGTGATGAACATGAAAGTGGATTTGGAAGAGTGTCAACTTTATTTAGTGATGATTCCACTATTTCGGAAGAGGTTCCAATTGATTATGAGAACAAAGTTGCTATCTATGATGATTATTGTGATGACTTGTATGCTATTAGAATAATGATAACCATGAAACTTGTCATCATGATTTTAGTTTTCAATTGGATTATGCCTCACATGATAATTATTTTGTTGAGTTTGCTCCCACTACTATTCATGAGAAGAATTTGCTTATGTGGAGAGTAGTAAATTTTCTATGCTTGTAGATCATGAAAAGAATGCTTTAGGTGCTGGTTATATTGTTGAATTCATTCATGATGCTACTGAAAATTATTATGAGGGAGGAACATATGCTTGTAGGAATTGCAATAATGTCAAGTTTCCTCTCTATGTGTTGAAAATTTTGAAGCTATGCTTGTTTTACCTTCCTATGCTAGTTGATTATTGTTCCCATAAGTTGTTTGCTCACAAAATCCCTATGCATAGGAAGTGGGTTAGGCTTAAATGTGCTAGTCATATGCTTCATGATGCTCCCGTTATGTTTCAATTCTTATCTTTTATGTGAGCATCATTGCCATCATCATGCCTAGCTAGAAAGGCATTAAAGAAAAGCGCTTGTTGGGAGACAACCCAATATTTATCCTTACTGTTTTTGTGTGTCCACATGATTATGCTACTGTAGTAATCATGTTTTATAGCTTTTGTTTCAATAAAGTGCCTAGTAGAACCTTTGGGAAGACTTGGGTGAAGTTTATGTGATCTTGCTGTGAAAAACAGAAACTTTAGCGCTCACGAGAACCTGCCATTTTTTTACTGGAGAGTGGTTTTAGGTTGATTCGTTTTGAATATGATTAATAGACAAATTACTCAGGTCCAGAAATTTATTTCATAATTTTTGGGGTTCCAGAAGTATACGTTTGATACAGATTACTACAGACTGTTCTGTTTTTGACAGATTCTGTTTTCATTGTGTTGTTTGCTTATTTTGATGCATCTATGGCTAGTATTAAGTGGTATGAACCATAGAGAAGTTAGAATACAGTAGGTTTTACACCAATATGAATTTATAATGAGTTCATTACAGTACCTAAGTGGTGGTTTTATTTTCTTATACTAACGGAGCTTACGAGTTTTGTTTTGAGTTTTGTGTGGTTGAAGTTTTCAAGTTTTGGGTAAAGATTCGATGGACTATGGAATAAGGAGTGGAAAGAGCCTAAGATTGGGGATTCCCAAGGCACCCCAAGGTAATATTCAAGGACAACCAAGAGCCTAAGCTTGGGGATGCCCCGGATGGCATCCCCTCTTTCGTCTTCGTTCATCGGTAACTTTACTTGGAGCTATATTTTTATTCGCCACATGATATGTGTTTTGCTTGGAGCGTCATTTTATTTTGTTAGTTTTTGCTTGCTGTTAGTTAGAATAATGTTTTGCATCTTTAGTTTCAATAAAAAAGTCAAGGATAGCCTTTGCCATGCTTATTTTGCTAGTATACATGTTGCTGTTTGAAAACAGAAAGTTTACCGCTGTTGCAAAATTCCCTAGAAAAGTCAGAGAATGGTATAATGTTGAATCTTTTTGCATATTGAGATCTGATAAATTATTACAGTGGGAATTTTAGTTCATAATTTTTGGAGTCAGGGAAGTATTGATACTCTTGCATTCTTTACAGACTGTACTGTTTTGGCAGATTGCTGTTATGTTGCATTGTTTGCATATGTTTGCTTGTTTAATGATTCTATTTGAGGATAGGAGTATTAAATATGCAGAGACATTTAGTATTCAATGTTGAATAATAATTTTAGTGATTTGTTACAGTAGAAATGATAAGGTTTTGCATTGGTTTATACTAACCTATCTCACGAGTTCTTGTTGAGTTTGTTGTGGATGAAGCTTTTGATAAAAAGAGAAACCATGATATGAGAGGAATTAAGGAGACACAAAAGCTCAAGCTTGGGGATGCCCAAGGCACCCCAAGATAATATTTCAAGAAGTCTCAAGCATCTAAGCTTGGGGATGCCCCGGTAGGCATCCCACCTTTCTTCTTCAACAATCATCGGTTAGTATCGGTTGAGCCTAAGTTTTTGCTTCTTCACATGAGTTGTGATATCCTTGCAATGTCATTTTATTTTGCTTTGCTTGCTGCTTGAATACAATACCAAGATCTGAAATTCTTTAATGAGAGAGAGTCTTCATATAGTTGCATAATTATTTTGCTACTCATTGAACTTCACTTATATCTTTCGGAGTAGTTTGTCGTTTGCTCTAGTGCTTCACTTATATCTTTTAGAGCACGGTGGTGGTTATATTTTGAAGAATTTGCTAGACTCTCATGCTTCACTTATATTATTTTGAGAGTCTTAACCAGCATGGTAATTTGAATGAAAACTTTCATAGGATGTGAATTGGATGCTATGATCAATTTGATACTTGATAATTGTTTTGAGATATGGAGGTAGTGATATTAGAGTCATGCTAGTTGAGGTGATTATGAAAAATACTTGTGTTAAGGGTTGTGATTCTCGTAGCATGCACGTACGGTGAACCGCTTTGTGATGAAGTTGGAGCACAATTTTATTTATTGATTGTCTTCCTTATCAGTGGCGGTCGGGGACGAGCGATGGTCTTTTCCTACCAATCTATCCCCCAGGAGCATACGCGTAGTGCTTTGGTTTTTGATGACTTCTAAATTTTTGCAACAAGTATATGAGTTCTTTTGACTAATGTTGAGTCCGTGGATTATACACACCTCACCCTTCCACCATTGCTAGCCTCTCTTGTGCCGCGCAACTTTCGCCGGTACCATACACCCACCATATACCTTCCTCAAAACAGCCACCATACCTACCTATTATGGCATTCCCATAGCCATTCCGAGATATATTCCCATGCAACTTTCCACCGTTCCGTTCATTATCATTGTGACACACATTACTTTTGTCATATTGCTTTTTGCATGATCATGTAGTTGACATCGTATTTGTGGCAAGGCCACCTTCATAATCTTCATACATGTCGCTCTTGATGCATTGCATATCCCGGTATACCGCCGGAGGCATTCTCATAGATTCATATCTTGTTCTAGCTTTGAGTTGTAATTTTTGAGTTGTAAATCAATAAAAGTGTGATGATCTTCATTACTAGAGCATTGTCCTAGTGAGGAAAGGATGATGAAGACTATGATTCCCCCACAAGTCGGGATGAGACTTCAGACTTTACAAAAAGAAAAAAAAGAAAAAAAGGAGAAAGGCCAAAAAGAAAAAAAAGGAAGGCCAAAGAAAAAATATAAAGAAAAAAAGAAAAGAAAAAAAATAAAATGAGAGAAAAAGAGAGAAGGGACAATGCTACTACCTCTTTTTCCACACTTATGCTTCAAAATAGCACCATGATCTTCATGATAGAGAGTCTCATATGTTGTCACTTTCATATACTAGTGGGAATTTTTCATTATAGAACTTGGCTTGTATATTCCAATGATGGGCTTCCTCAAAAGTGCGCTAGGTCTTCGTGAGCAAGCAAGTTGGATGCACACCCACTTAGTTTCTTTTGTTGAGCTTTCATATATTTATAGCTCTAGTGCATCCGTTGCATGCCAATCCCTACTCACTCACATTGATATCTATTAATGGGCATCTCGATAGCCCGTTGATACGCCTAGTTGATGTGAGACTATCTTCTCCTTTTTTTGTCTTCTCCACAACCACCATTCTACTCCACATGTAGTGCTATGTCCATGGCTCACACTCATGTATTGCCTGAAAGTTGACAATGTTTGAGATTATTAAAGTATGAAACAATTGCTTGGCTTGTCATCGGGGTTGTGCATGATTAAATACTTTGTGTGATGAAGATAGAGCATAGCCAGACTATATGATTTTGTAGGGATAACTTTCTTTAGGCATTTTATTTTGAGAAGACATGATTACTTTGATTAGTATGCTTGAAGTGTTGATATTTCTTTTATCAATATGAACTTTTATTTTGAATCATTTGGATCTGAACATTCATGCCACAATAAAGAGAAATTACATTGAGAATCATGCTAGGTAGCATTCCACATCAAAAAAAATCTGTTTTTATCATTTACCTACTCGAGGACGAGCAGGAATTAAGCTTGGGGATGCTTGATACGTCTCCAACGTATCTATAATTTTTGATTATTCCATGCTATTATATTATCTGTTTTGAATGATTATGGGCTTTATTATACACTTTTATATTACTTTTGGGACTAACCTATTAACCGGAGGCCCAGCCCATATTGCTGTTTTATTGCCTGTTTCAGTATTTCGAAGAAAAGGAATATCAAACGGAGTCCAAATGGAATGAAACCTTCGGCAACGTGATTTTTTGGAAGAATATCATCTTGGAGATGTGGAGTTAAAGTCAGAAGATACTTGAGGACTCCACGAGATAGGAGGGCGCACCCCTGTCTCCTGGGCCCCTCGAGCACCCCCCGACCGACTTCTTTCGCCTATATAGTCCCACGTACCCTAAAAACATCCACGGAGAAGATAGATCGGGAGGTCCGCCGCCGCAAGCCTCTGTAGCCACCAAAAACCTCTCGGGAGCCCTTCCCGGCACCCTGCCGGAGGGGGGGGGGGGTCCTTCACCGGTGGCCATCTTCATCATCCCGGCGCTCTCCATGACGAGGAGGGAGTAGTTCACCCTCAGGGCTGAGGGTATGTACCAGTAGCTATGTGTTTGATCTCTCTCTCTCTCTCTCGTGTTCCCTCTATGGCACGATCTTGATGTATCCCGAGCTTTGCTATTGTAGTTGGATCTTATGATGTTTCTCCCCCTCTACTCTCTTGTGATGAATTGAGTTTCCCCTTTGAAGTTATCTTATCGGATTGAGTCTTTTTTCAGAACACTTGATGTATGTCTTGCCGTGCTTATCTGTGGTGACAATGGGATATCATGTGCCTCTTGATGTATGTTTTGGTGACCAACTTGCGGGTTTCACCCATGAACCTATGCATAGGGGTTGGCACACGTTCTTGACTCTCCGGTAGAAACTTTGGGGCACTCTTTGAAGTACTTTGTGTTGGTTGAAGATGAATCTGAGATTGTGTGATGCATATCGTATAATCATGCCCACGGATACTTGAGGTGACAATGGAGTATCTAGGTGACATTAGGGTTTTGGTTTATTTGTGTCTTAAGGTGTTATTCTAGTATGAACTCTTTTATAGATCGATCCGAAAGAATAACTTTGAGGTGATTTCGTACCCTACCATAACCTCTACGTTTGTTATCTGCTATTAGTGGCTTTGGAGTGACTCTTTGTTGCATGTTGAGGGCTTGTTATATGATCTATCTATGTTATTATTGTTGAGAGAACTTGCACTAGTGAAAGTATGAACCCTAGGCCTTGTTTCCTAGCATTGCAATACCATTTACGCTCACGTTTATCATTAGTTACCTTGCTGTTTTTATTATTTCAGATTACAAAAACCTATATCTACCATCCATATTGCACTTGTATCTTCATCTCTTCGCCGAACTAGTGCACATATACAATTTACCATTGTATTGGGTGTGTTGGGGACACAAGAGACTCTTTGTTATTTGGTTGCAGGGTTGCTTGAGAGAGACCATCTTCATCCTACGCCTCCTACGGATTGATAAACCTTAGGTCATCCACTTGAGGGAAATTTGCTACTGTCCTACAAACCTGTGCACTTGCAGGCCCAACAACGTCTACAAGAAGAAGGTTGTGTAGTAGACATCAAGATCTTTTCTGACGCCGTTGCCGGGGAGGTTAGCGCTTGAAGGTGTATCTTTAGATCTTGCATTCGAATCTTTTTGTTTCTTGTTTTATCACTAGTTTAGTCTATAAAAGAAAACTACAAAAAAATGGAGTTGAGTTTGTCTCATACGCTTCGTCTTTTTAATATCTTTCGTGAGAATGATGGAAAGGAAAATTGTGCTCAAGTGCTAGAAGAAGAATTACATAGAATGCTTGGCATTAAATATGTGAATGATGAGCATGATTGCAATGTTGTTAGTATGAATTCCTAGAATATCCATGATGCTAATGATATGCAAAGCCACAAGCTTGGCGAAGCTATGTTGATGAATATGATATTTTTTGTCCCCCAAGTTTTCATGAGAATATTTATTATGATGAAAGTATGCCTCCTATTTATGATGATTATATTGATGAAAGTGGGTTTAGAAGAGTGTCAACTTTAGGAAGTAGTGATCGCACTGTTTTGGAGGATGTTGAATCTTATTGTGATGAACATAAAAGTGGATTTGGAAGAGTGTCAACTTTATTTAGTGATGATTCCACTATTTTAGAAGAGGTTCCAATTGATTATGAGAACAAAGTTGCTATCTATGATGATTATTGTGATGACTTGTATGCTATTAGGAATAATTATAACCATGAAACTTGTCATCATGATTTTAGTTTTCAATTGGATTATGCCTCACATGATAATTACTTTGGTGAGTTTGCTCCCACTACTATTCATGAGAAGAAATTTGCTTATGTGGAAAGTAGTAAATTTTATATGCTTGTAGATCATGAAAAGAATGCTTTAGGTGCTGGTTATATTGTTGAATTCATTCATGATGCTACTGAAAATTATTATGAGGAAGGAACATATGCTTGTAGGAGTTGCAATAATGTCAAGTTTCCTCTCCATGTGTTGAAAAATTTGAAGCTATGCTTGTTTTACCTTCCCATGCTAGTTAATTATTGTTCCCATAAGTTGTTTGCTCATAAAATCCCTATGCATAGGAAGTGGGTTAGGCTTAAATGTGCTAGTTATATGCTTCATGATGCCCCCGTTATGTTTCAATTCTTATCTTTTGTGTGAGCATCATTGCCATCATCATGCCTAGCTAGATAGGCATTAAAGAAAAGCGCTTGTTGGGAGACAACCCAATATTTACCCTTACTGTTTTTGTGTGTCCACATGATTATTCTACTGTAGTAATCATGTTTTATAGCTTTTGTTTCAATAAAGTGCCAAGTAGAACCTTTGGGAAGACTTGGGTGAAGTTTATGTGATCTTGCTGTGAAAAACAGAAACTTTAGCGCTCACGAGATTAGCTGCCATTTTTTACTGGAGAGTTCTTTTAGGTTGATTCTTCTTGAATATGATTAATAGACAAATTACTCAGGTCCAGAAATTTATTTCATAATTTTTGGGGTTCCATAAGTATACGTTTGATACAGAGTACTACAGACTGTTCTGTTTTTGACAGATTCTGTTTTCATTGTGTTGTTTGCTTATTTTGATGCATCTATGGCTAGTATTAAGTGGTATGAACCATAGAGAAGTTAGAATACAGTAGGTTTTACACCAATATGAATTTATAATGAGTTCATTACAGTACCTAAGTGGTGGTTTTATTTTCTTATACTAACGGAGCTTACGAGTTTTGTTTTGAGTTTTGTGTGGTTGAAGTTTTCAAGTTTTGGGTAAGGATTCGATGGACTATGGAATAAGGAGTGGAAAGAGCCTAAGCTTGGGGATTCCCAAGGCACCCCAAGGTAATATTCAAGGACAACCAAGAGCCTAAGCTTGGGGATGCCCCGGATGGCATCCCCTCTTTCGTCTTCGTTCATCGGTAACTTTACTTGGAGCTATATTTTTATTCGCCACATGATATGTGTTTTGCTTGGAGCGTCATTTTATTTTGTTAGTGTTTGCTTGATGTTATTTATAGTAATGTTTTGCACCTTTAGTTTCAATAAAAAAGTCAAGGATAGCCTTTGCCATGCTTATTTTGCTAGTTTACATGTTGCTGTTTGAAAACAGAAAGTTTACCGCTGTTGCATTAATTCCCTAGAAAAGTCAGAGAATGGTCTAATGTTGAATCATTTTTCATATAGAGCTCTGATAAATGCATTACATTGGGAATTTTAGTTCATAATTTTTGGAGTAAGGGAAGTATTGATACTCTTGCATTCTTTACAGACTGTACTGTTTTGGCAGATTGCTGTTATAGTTGCATTGTTTGCATATGTTTGCTTGTTTAATGATTCTATTTGAGGATAGGAGTATTAAATATGCAGATACACTTAGTATGCAATGTTGAATAATAATTTTAGTGATTTGTTACAGTATAAAATGATAAGGTTTTGCATTGGTTTATACTAACCTATCTCACGAGTTCTTGTTGAGTTTGTTGTGGATGAAGCTTTTGATAAGAAGAGAAACCATGATATGAGAGGAATTAAGGAGACATAAAAGCTCAAGCTTGGGGTTGCCCAAGGCACCCGAAGATAATATTTCAAGAAGTCTCAAGCATCTAAGCTTGGGGATGCCCCGGTAGGCATCCCACCTTTCTTCTTCAACAATCATCGGTTAGTATCGGTTGAGCCTAAGTTTTTGCTTCTTCACATGAGTTGTGCTATCCTTGCATTGTCATTTTGTTTTGCTTTGCTTGCTGCTTGAATACAATACCAAGATCTGAAATTATTTAATGAGAGAGAGTCTTCATATAGTTGCATAATTATTTTGCTACTCATTGAACTTCACTTATATCTTTCGGAGTAGTTTGTCGTTTGCTCTAGTGCTTCACTTATATCTTTTAGAGCACGGCGGTGGTTATATTTTGAAGAAATTGCTAGACTCTCATGCTTCACTTATATTATTTTGAGAGTCTTAAACAGCATGGTAATTTGAATGAAAACTTTCGTAGGAAGTGAATTGGATGCTATGATCAATTTGATACTTGATAATTGTTTTGAGATATGGAGGTAGTGATATTAGAGTCATGCTAGTTGAGGTGATTATGAAAAATACTTGTGTTAAGGGTTGTGATTCCTGTAGCATGCACGTATGGTGAACCGCTTTGTGATGAAGTTGGAGCACAATTTTATTTATTGATTGTCTTCCTTATCAGTGGCGGTCGGGGACGAGCGATGGTCTTTTCCTACCAATCTATCCCCCTAGGAGCATGCGCGTAGTGCTTTAGTTTTTGATGACTTCTAAATTTTTGCAACAAGTATATGAATTCTTTTGACTAATGTTGAGTCCATGGATTATACGCACCTCACCCTTCCACCATTGCTAGTCTCTCTTGTGCCGCGCAACTTTCGCCGGTACCATACACCCACCATATACCTTCCTCAAAACAGCCACCACACCTACCTATTATGGCATTCCCATAGCCATTCCGAGATATATTCCCATGCAACTTTCCACCGTTCCGTTCATTATCATTATGACACACATTACTTTTGTCATATTTCTTTTTGCATGATCATGTAGTTGACATCATATTTGTGGCAAGGCCACCTTCATAATCTTCATACATGTCGCTCTTGATTCATTGCATATCCCGGTATACCGCCGGAGGCATTCACATAGAGTCATATCTTGTTCTAGCTTTGAGTTGTAATTTTTGAGTTGTAAATCAATAAAAGTGTGATGATCTTCATTATTAGAGCATTGTCCTAGTGAGGAAAGGATGATGAAGACTATGATTCCCCCACAAGTCAGGATGGGACTTTAGACTTTACAAAAAGAAAAAAAGAAAAAGAAAAAATGCTAACACAGTTGCGTATCTTATGACAAGATCGTCAGATCATCCGGGAGAGGTGATACGTCTCCAACATATCTATAATTTTTGATTGTTCCATGCTATTATATTATCTGTTTTGAATGATTATGGGCTTTATTATACACTTTTATATTACTTTTGGGACTAACCTATTAATCGGAGGCCCAGCCCATATTGTTATTTTATTAACTGTTTCAGTATTTCTAAGAAAAGGAATATCAAATGGAGTCCAAACGGAATGAAACCTTCGGCAACGTGTTTTTTTGGAAGAATGTCATCCTGGAGACGTGGAGTTCAAGTCAGAAGATACTCGAGGACTCCACGAGATAGGAGCCCCCCTGTAGGGCGCGCCCCCTGTCTCGTGGGCCCCTCGAGCACCCCCCGACCGACTTCTTTCGCCTATATAGTCCCACGTACCCTAAAAACATCCACGGAGAAGATAGATCGGGAGTTCCGCCGCCGCAAGCCTCTGTAGCCACCAAAAACCTCTTGGGAGCCCTTCCCGGCACCCTACTGGAGGGGGGGATCCTTCACCGGTGGCCATCTTAATCATCCCGGCACTCTCCATGACGAGGAGGGAGTAGTTCACCCTCGGGGCTGAGGTTATGTACCAATAGCTATGTGTTTGATCTCTCTCTCTCTCGTGTTCCCTCTATGGCACGATCTTGATGTATCCCGAGATTTGCTATTGTAGTTGGATCTTATGATGTTTCTCCCCCTTTACTCTCTTGTGATGAATTGAGTTTCCCCTTTGAAGTTATCTTATCGGATTGAGTATTTTTTTAGAACACTTGATGTATGTCTTGCCGTGCTTATCTGTGGTGACAATGGGATATCATGTGCCTCTTGATGTATGTTTTGGTGACCAACTTGCGGGTTCCGCCCATGAACCTATGCATAGGGGTTGGCACATGTTCTTGACTCTCCGGTAGAAACTTTGGGGCACTCTTTGAAGTACTTTTGTGTTGGTTGGATGAATCTGAGATTGTGTGATGCATATCATATAATCATGCCCACGGATACTTGAGGTGACAATGGAGTATCTAGGTGACATTAGGGTTTTGGTTGATTTGTGTCTTAAGGTGTTATTCTAGTACGAACTCTTTTATAGATCGATCCGAAAGAATAACTTTGAGGTGGTTTCGTACCCTACCATAATCTCTATGTTTTTTCTCCGCTATTAGTGGCTCTGGAGTGACTCTTTGTTGCATGTTGAGGGCTTGTTATATGATCTATCTATGTTATAATTGTTGAGAGAACTTGCACTAGTGAAAGTATGAACCCTAGGCCTTGTTTCCTAGCATTGCAATACCATTTACGCTCACGTTTATCATTAGTTACCTTGCTGTTTTTATTATTTCAGATTACAAAAACCTATATCTACCATCCATATTGCACTTGTATCTTCATCTCTTCGCCGAACTAGTGCACCTATACAATTTACCATTGTATTGGGTGTGTTGGGGTCACAAGAAACTCTTTGTTATTTGGTTGCAGGGTTGCTTGAGAGAGACCATCTTCATCCTACACCTCCTATGGATTGATAAACCTTAGGTCATCCACTTAAGGGAAATTTGCTACTGTCCTACAAACCTGTGCACTTGCAGGCCCAACAACGTCTACATGAAGAAGGTTGTGTAGTAGACATCAAGAGGCACTGGAAGTCACACAAGCGGGTGAACAAGAAGCCAAAAGGCAACAAGCCGCGGGCGAACGTATACTTACACGGGTCAGGGAGGAGAAAAACAAACTCCAGTATTCCAACGCCCAGCTGGGGGAAGAACTGAAAGATGTGCGGGCCCAGCTGGCTGACTCCGTGAAGGAAAATAAGAGGGTTGCGAGGTGGCATATTGAGTATGTGTTCAAACTTACCTCCGCGTAATTCGGCGAGGAAAGGAACTGACAGAGTTATGTCTGTAGGTATGCTGACTGGCCGTCCCAAAGAGGAGATGTCCGGATCTTCAGGCGATCTGCTACAAGAGCTATCGCAAATGCACGAGTGAGCTCGACAGGCGATGCAAAGTGTTGCCAAGGCCTTATGGCCATCCACCTCCCCACTAGGAAGTATGGAGGAGCTTGTACAACTATTCAAGGGAGCGCGTCGGCATTTCCGATTGTGGAAGATATCGGCCTGCCAGGAAGGTGCGCGAGAGGCCTAGGCCATGGTGAAAACACGGTATACCAAGCTTGATCCAAATCATATGGCCCGGGTCGGACCTTTAGGGTTAGATGGAAAAGAAATTCTCGTTAGTTTGGTATATGACCAAGTAAAAGTACCCGCAAAATATTCTCAACAGGATTGTAAGCTAGACAACTTGTTGGACGACATAGAAGAGGAAAATTTTGAGTCCAAGTGACTATGTACTTTCCTTGACAGATTTGTCCCTAGCCGGATTGTAAAACAATTGTCATGACATACCTTTTTGCTTTCACCTCTGGACCCGAAGGTGCAGAGTGTTTTCGAATACCTGAGTGGCAAAATGCTGGGGTATGCGTGGAAACCAGGCGTAGGGGTCATAGTTGCTTGAACATACAAAGTTGTATCCGGCTAGCTATGTTATATTACATTGTGATTGTAAGAAACATCTTCCAGAGAGAATAGTTCCGTTGAGGGTTCCTTTCCCTGGGTGAGCATGCGTTAACGTGCATGCCCGAACTATGATTGAAAAATCGCAGCATACGTAACATTTGGGGGTTTGTAGTGTAATGAGTAAAAAACATCTTTAGTTCGCCGACCGAATATTCCCTTAAGAACGCTAGCTTCCGGCTTCACCCAGTCTGAGGTACACATCCGGATGACCCGGTAGTAACAATCACAGAGGTGCTCCCTTTATGCCCTAGCCGAACTAACGGGAACATAGGGCATAAGCACAAGAGCCAGGAAACCCATCTTGGCCAAAACTTAAGTCATATTGATGCATATAATGGTGAAGAAAAGGTACATACGAGGAAAAGACACATATGTGGTGAGCTTAATGCTTGGAAAATAATAATAATAAGCTTCTGTACAAGAAGCCCCCAGGTATAATGGACGTACATATTTGGGGATGTGTACATCGTAGGTGCACGGTTTAGCTGCACGAAAGCTTTAAGGCTAAAAAAAGGAAAAGCGAAAAGAGAGGAAAAAAATAAAGGAAAAAAAGGGAGAAGGAGACGAACAAAGAGTTCGGCGCTAGGCATAGAATCTTCGGAGTCTGGCCTCGTTCCATGGGTTCGGCTCTAGACGATTATCTGATGCATTACGCAGGCGGTATGCTTCTCTAGTGAGAACTTAGTCAATGATGAAGGGACCCTCCCACTTGGGCTTGAGTTTGTCCTTTTTCTTCTCCAGCAAGCATAGAACGAGTTTGCCAACATTATATGTCTTGGCCCGCACTTTCTGCTTTGATATCTATGGGTCTGTTGTTGATAAAATGAGGAATGGGCTTTTGTGACATCGCGCTCCTCCTCCAGGGAATCTAAGCTGTCCTGCCGATCAAGCTCGGCCTCTCTTTCTTCATACATGCACACTCGAGGTGAGTCATGAATAATGTCGTAGGGTAACACAGCCTCTGCGCCGTACACCATGAAGAAAGGTGTATATCCGGTAGTGCAATTGGGTGTGGTCTGCAGCCCCCAGAGTATGGAGTCGAGCTCCTCGACCCAGTGCTTGTCTAATTCTTTCAAAGACCACACTAGTCTGGGCTTAATGCCGCTCATAATAAGACTGTTGGCTTGTTCGACTTGACCGTTTGTTTGCGGGTGATAGACGGAGGCGTAATCAAGCTTAATGCCTAGATTAACACACCAGGTTTTCACCTCATCGGCTGTGAAATTGGAGCCGTTATCGGTGAAGATGCTGTGTGGAACACCATAACGGTGCACAACATCAGATATGAAGTCTATCACTGGTCCGGCTTCGGCCGTTTTAACTGGTTTGGCCTCTATCCACTTAGTGAATTTATCCACCATGACCAACAATTTTTTTTTCTTATGGCTTCCTCCTTTAAGGGGTCCGACCATATCAAGCCCCCAGACCGCGAAAGGCCAAGTGATGGGGATTGTTTGTAGAGTGGTGGGTGGCATATGGCTTTGGTTGGTGAAAAGCTGGCATCCGACGCAATGTTGGACAAGGTCCTATGCATCTGCTCGGGCCATCGGCCAATAGAAACCTATATGGAAGGCCTTGCTTACAAGGTCCCAAGCCACCACATGGTGACCACCGAGACCGGCATGAATTTCAGCCAAGAGCTGCCGCACCTCTTCCTCGGAGATACATCTTTGAAGTACTCTGGTAGCGCTTTTCTTGTAGAGTTATCCGTCGTGAACCTTGTAGGCTTTCGAGCACCGGACAATGTGGAGCGCCTCATTCTGATCCTCAGGGAGTTCTCGCATATTAAGGTAGGCCAAGAAGGGTTCGGTCCATGGGGCAATGACTGCCATGATAAGATGGGCCGAGGATGTTATTTCGGTGGCTGGGCCCCTGATGATATCGGTGTGTTCGGAATCTGGGTTGTAAGGGCATATTTACCCCTAAGGTGTTTTGGTGATTGATGACAATGTGTTTGCAGACTAATCGTGTGCATTGAGCTTTTCAGAGATTCATCCTTCGGCACGAGACAATTTTTTCCCTCGGTGTGTTATTCAAGACGGTGCAGCTCTTTCGTTTCTATGTTGGTGGACTAGTTTCGTAGGAGTCACCGTACTATCAAGAGGGGATCCGCTTTGGTAAGGCTAGGGTGGAATCAACACGTACACTTCCTTATCACACCCACTCAACCTTCCCGCTTCAATGGAGTACTCTTTCCTCTTTGTGGCTGCTTTGACTGGTCCCAACGGTAGTACCGCGGGCCACAGCGGTAGTACCGCCCAAGCACACAAGCGGTAGTACCGCTCCATAGAGGTAGTACCGCTTGGAGCCTTCCGCCGTAGTATCGCTGCGGCTCCGCGCCCCTACCACCTCGACTCAAGGGCTCCTTTTCTCGTGTCGAGTTTTGCGGCACTAGCTGCGGCAGTAGAGGTGGTAGTACCGCTCCCAAGCGGTAGTACCACCCTTACCACCGCGGTAGTACCGCTCAGGGTCCAGGTCCTCGCTCCTTCTCTTTGCACGGCAGTACCGCTAAGTGGGACGGTAGTACCGCTGGCTCAGCGGTAGTACCGCCCACCCCAACGGTAGTACCGCTCTCTGCGGGGCTGCTAAGGGGGGTAACGGTTGGATTGTTCCCCCCACCATATATGGGGGTCTTCTTCCCCAAAGTTGACCTACCTCTTCCCCCAAAATCTCCATTGTTGCTCCAAGCTCCATTTTTGCCCGATCTCTCTCCCTAGCCAATCAAACTTGTTGATTTGCTCGGGATTGGGTGAGAAGGCCCCGATCTACACTTCCACCAAGACAAATTTGATTCCCCCCACTAATCCCTAGCGGATCTTGTTACTCTTGGGTGTTTGAGCACCCTAGACGGTTGAGGTCATCTCGGAGCCATAGTCCATTGTGGTGAAGCTTCGTGGTGTCGTTGGGAGCCTCCAATTAAGTTGTGGAGATTGCCCCAACCTTGTTTGTAAAGGTTCGGTCGCCACCTTCAAGGGCACCAATAGTGGAATCACGTCATCTCGCATTGTGTGAGGGCGTGAGGAGAATACGGTGGCCCTAGTGGCTTCATGGGGAGCATTGTGCCTCCACACCGCTCTAACGGGGACATACTTCCCCTCAAAAGGAAGGAACTTCGGTAACACATCCTCGTCTCCACCGGCTCCACTCTTGGTTATCTCGTGCCTTTACTTGTGCAAGCTTATTTGTGTTTTATCCCTTGCTTGCTTATGTGCTAATTGTTATTGCATCATATAGGTTGCTCACATAGTTGCATATCTAGACAACCTACTTTGATGCAAAGTTTAAATTGGTAAAGAAAAGATTAAAAAGTGTTAGTTGCCTATTCACCCCCCCTCTAGTCAACTATATCGATCCTTTCAATTGGTATCAAAGCCTTGTCTCTTTATTAAGGACTTTGTCGTCCGAAGAGTATGGTTGACACCACATATGGTGTGGAGGAGCACTCTGGTGTGAATCCTACCTCGTCTTCGGCCGATGGGGGAACCGCAGTCTCTCGTGAGGAATTCAATGTGGCTTTATACATATTGAAAAACTCCATGACGACCGAGGTTGAAAGCATGTTTACTAAATTCCTAGAAGGACTTAAACTGTCTACCTCGCCGATGAAAGTGGGCGACCCCACTATCAAGGTGACGGATGCTATCTCCGACAAGGGGGAAGCTAATAGTGAAAAGGGTCCTTCTACTAGTGGTAGAAATGGCACCGACATCTTTGCCCATGTGGAACCTCCAACTTATGGAGGACCGATTCCCTCTACTCATTTAAATCATGCCAGTCCTCCTCCTAAGATTGTGAAAAGTGAGGATTTCGATTCTTGGGTGTATCACTTCAAGCGTCATTTAAATCATGTGAGTACTAATCTTTGGAGAAACACTGAAGAAGGTTTCTATCCACATGACCGAAGCAACTTCACCCCTAGAGAAGCCATGGATAATCAATTCAATGAGAATGCTCTCTTCATCATCCAAGATGCAATTCTCCCCGAAGATCTCCCTCATCTTTGACCCTACGCCATGGCCAAAGACGCGTGGCATTGTGTTGTGTCTCTCTATCAGGGAAGCGCAAGCATTCAACGCTCCAACTATGAAGTGGTGCAAGATGAAGCCGATGAGTTTGCAATGAAGGAAGACGAAGAACCTCGTGAGCTCTTTCGAAGAGTAACCAAATTCGCCGTCTCTCTCCAAGATCATGGGAGTAAGGACACGGATGACAATTGGATCAAGCACAAGTTCCTAAAGGCCATGATTCCCTACAACAAGGCCATGTCCTCCGTCATCCGTCAAAGACCGGACTTCCACTCCATGACCTCAAGTGAAGTGTTGGATGAGTTCGTTGCTATGAGCATCTTGGACAAGACCACCGACAACGCGGTGCTCTGTTCTCAAAGAACAAAGAAGTCCACTCTTGCCTTGAAGGCCAAGGTCATTTTGGAAGAAGAGGAAGAAGAGGAAGATGAGGAGGGCAATCCCGAGGATACAAAATATGACTATCATGAGCACATGGCTCTTGCTTCAAGGCAATTTTGGAGCAAGAAGAACACAAGGCCCAATCTCAACAAGAACAATTCAAGTGGGTTCAAGGGCAAGCAACAAGTGAGAACTTGCTACAATTGTGGCAATGTGAGTCACTTTGTTGTGGATTGTCCTTACGAGAAGCGGGAAGACAATGGTGGCAAGCTCATTCGAAAAGACAAAGCCAAGTCCTTCCCCAACAAGAACAACTTCACCAAGAAGACTCCTACTCGTGGGTTAGTGGTTCAAGAAGAATACCATGAGGATGATGATGATGATGAAGATGGAGAAGCAATAGCCATGGCCTCCGTTGCCATTGCTACAACTCCCCGGGTGTCTCTCTTAGATTCACCCAACGAGAACATCACCGCCAAGTGCCTCATGGCTAAAGCCACTAACAAGGTAACCCCCAACATCAAAACCACCATCATTACTAATCCTTCCTTGACGGATTGCATTGATGAAAATGAGGGGTCTAATGAAGAGATGAATTAATTTGAGTCTTTTATGAGTAAACTCAAGGGCAAATCCAAGAAACACTTTGCTTCTCTCTTGGAACAACTTGGTGAAGCCAATGACATGATCGAGGCTCATGAAGAAACCATCTCTAAGATGGAAGGACATAGTTATGACTATGCCGATGAGATATCGGATCTCTCTAATGCTCTTGAGGAAGAGAGTGGACATCGTTTGACTCTTGAGGAGTCACACAATGATGACCATGCTAAATTAAAGAAAGATCTTGATCATGCTATTGTTGTCTCTCGTGTGGCAAACTCCGAGAAGGCTAAACTTGGGGTTGATCTTGCTAGACTCAAAGAGGAGTTTGATTTACTTGACAAGGATCACAAGGCCTTGAAGGGTGCTCATGCTAGCCTCAAGGAGTCTCATGCTCAACTCCAAGTGAATTTGACCAAGGAGAAAGCCACTTTTCCTCATATGGTCTTAATTGATAACGCAAATGCTATTAACCCATGTTGTGAGCATGTGCATCTTGTGGAGGAGAATGCCCAGTTGAAAGAGCAATTGAAGAAAGGTCTTGTGACGTGCATTCAAGGTGAGAAAAACCTCAATGACCTTTTGAGCAATCAAAAGGAAGTTGTGGCCAAGGAGGGAGTTGGGTTTACCCCCAAGTCGAAGAACAAGAAGAAGAATGACAAGACCAAACGACCTCCTCCTCTCAAGCAAACATTTGTGAAGGAGGGAGAGGGTGCTCCTAAGGAGAAGAAGAACAATGTGAAGGGTGGTGATGTCAAGAAGGGCAATGCCACCCCTTCCAACAAAGTCGGCGACTTTAACCCCTCTTATGTGTTATGTCGTGCTAGTGATGGACATGTTTGTGCAAAATTTGTTGGTTCTCCTTATGAGTACATTGAATGGTCTATCTGGGTTTCCAAGACCCTTGTTGCTAACATCAAAGGACCCATTACTCAATGGGTACCTAAAACCAAGCATTGATTTCATGTAGGGGTTTGCCTCCGGTGGAGGATCATGGTTGCTCGATAGTGGAGCAACAAATCATATGACCGGAAGTAAGGAGTTGGTGGTGGACGTGCACAAGATCCCATCTATGCACACCAACGTCGAGTGGGGTGATGCCTCGTCTTCTAAGGTATTGGGTCTTGGCAAGGTTGTCATTTCTCATGATCTAACGATCGAGAAAGTCATGCTTGTCGAGTCCCTTGCATTCAATCTTCTTTACATTCGTCAACTTGCACTTATGGCTTTTGCCACCTTCTTTGATATTGATACCGTGGCCCTCTTGTGGAGCAAGACTCTTAAAGTAGCCTTTGTTGGGCATGTCGAGAATGGTCTCTATGTGATTAACTTTTCGGAGCGACCCACTAAGACCGCGACATGCCTAATGGCTAAAGTTGATGTGGGATGGCTTTGGCATCGCCGTCTAGCCCACGTCAATATGAGATCTTTGCAAAGTCTTCTCAAGGGGGACCATGTCTATGGACTAACAAATGTTAGTTTTGCCAAAGATCGTGCTTGCAGTGCTTGCATCGAAGGAAAGCTTCATGAGAAGGTTCACCCTCCCACGACTATCATCTACTTGAAGAGACCCTTGGAGCTCCTTCACATGGACCTCTTTGGGCCTCCATCCTTTGATAGTCTTGGGGGTATAAAGTATTGCTTGGTGATTGTGGATGACTTTTCAAGATACACTTGGGTATATTTCTTCAAGAGGAAGAGTGAAACTCAACAAACCGTCATCGACTTTGCAAATGAAGCTCAACATCAACATGATGCAAAGATCTTGACAATAAGAAGTGACAACGACACCGAGTTCAAGAACTACACCTTGGATGAGTTTCTTAGTGATGAGGGGATCAAGCATCAATATGCTGCTCCATATACCCCTCAACAAAATGGTGTTGCGGAGAGGAAGAACCGGACGTTGATGGATGCGGCAAGGACCATGATGGCGGAGTTCAAGTCTCCATACAACTTTTGGGTTGAAGACATCAACACTGCATGTCATGCATCCAATCGGCTCTATCTCCGCAAAGGCTTGAACAAGACTCCTTATGAAATACTTACCGGTAACAAGCCTAACCTCAAGTACTTCCGGGTGTTCGGGTGTAAGTGTTTCAGTCTCAAGAAAGGTGTTCGTTTCTCTAAATTTGAGGCTAGAGCTTATGAGGGCATATTTGTTGGTTATGCTACAAACTCTCATGCTTACCGTGTTCTCAACAAGTCCACCGGACTCACCGAGGAGACGTGTAATGTGGAGTTTGACGAAAATAATGGCTCCCAAGTGGAGAAAAGTGGTACTTGTGATGTAGGTGATGAAATTCCTCCCCAAGCCATAAGAAGAATCGGTGTGGGTCATATCCTACCCATTGAGGAACCCCTTGTGGCCGAAGGAGAAGGACAATGCTCCACTCAAGTGGAGCCATCACCAACCCAAGACCCACATGCTTCCGAAGAACAAAGTGAAGGCCCTCAACCTCATGAACAAGACCAAGGGAAAGATCAACCTCAAGATGGTGATGAACCACCAAATAATGCCCAAGGTCAAGTTCTCCCCCTCGAGCAAGTTCAAGATCAAGAGCAAGCTCAAGATCTTGAACGAGTTCAAGACGGCGCTCAAGATAATCAAGTTAATCCTCCTCCTTCCACATCCGAGGAGGAATTAGAGCGTCATGCCGTGAAGATTGCTTCCAAGCTCACCACCAAAGGTGATCTCATGGATAATGTGGTTGGAAGCCTAAGAAAGGGGGTAAGCACTCGTAGACAATTAGCAAACTATTGTGAACATCACGCGTTTGTCTCTTGTGTTGAACTCCAAAAGGTCTATGAGGCGCTCGAAGATTTAGATTGGCTCAATGCCATGCATGAAGAACTCAACAACTTCAAGTACAACAAGGTGTGGAGATTGGTGCCAAGGCCGTCGGGGAACCACAACGTCATTGGAACCAAGTGGATTTTCAAGAACAAGCAAGATACCCATGGGAACATCATTCGCAACAAGGCAAGATTGGTAGCACAAGGCTACTCCCAAGTCAAGGGTATCGACTACGGTGAAACCTTTGCTCCCATTGCTCGCCTTGAATCCATTCGTTTGTTGATTGCTTATGCTTCCCATCACAACTTTAAGTTACAACAAATGGATGTGAAGAGTGCTTTTCTTAATGGTCCTATTAATGAGTTAGTTTATGTCAAGCAACCCCCCGGGTTCGAGGATCCCTACCTTCTGGATCATGTGTATCAACTCGATAAGGCAATCAATGGCCTTAAGAAAGCCCCACATGCATGGTATGACCACCTTACCGAGTTGTTACAAGATCATGGATTTGAGCTTGGGAAAATCGATCCCACTCTTTTTACTAAGAAGGTCAAAGGGGAGTTGTTTGTATGCCAACTATATGTTGATGATATTATCTTTGGTTCCCCTAACAAAGATTTAAATGATGAATTTGCCGCTCTCATGACCTCTAAGTTCAAGATGTCTTCGATGGGAGAGATGAAGTTCTTCCTTGGTTTTGATATCAAGCAAAGAAGAGAAGGCACCTTCATCAACCAAGCCAAATTCACTCAAGACATGCTAAAAAGATTCAAGCTAAGTGATGTCAAGCCGGCTTCTACTCCAATGCCTACCAAGTGCCAACTTGACATTGATCCCAATGGTAAAGCGGTGGATCAAAAGGTATATCGCTCCATGATTGGCTCCTTGCATTACCTTTGTGCATCTAGACCGGATATCATGTTGAGTGTGGGAATATGTGTACGGTTTCAAGCCGCAGCGAAGGAAAGCCACTATCTAGTCAAGCGAATCTTTCGATATTTGGCTCATACCCCAAACTTTGGCTTATGGTACCTGTCGGTGTCAAAACCGGTGGATCTCGGGTAGGGGGTCCCAAAGTGTGCGTCTAAGGCTAATGGTAACAGGAGACTGGGGACACGATGTTTACCCAGGTTCGGGCCCTCTCGATGGAGGTAATACCCTACTTCCTGCTTGATTGATCTTGATGATATGAGTATTACAAGAGTTGATCTACCACGAGATCAGAGAGGCTAAACCCTAGAAGCTAGCCTATGGTATGATTGTTGATGATGATCGTGAGTCCTACAGACTAAACCCTCCGGTTTATATAGACACCAGAGGGGGCTAGGGTTACACAGAGTCGGTTTACAGAGGAAGAGATCTACATCCGGATCGCCAAGCTTGCCTTCCACGCCAAGGAGAGTCCCATCCGGACATGGGACGAAGTCTTCTATCTTGTATCTTCATAGTCCAACAGTCCGGCCAAACTATATAGTCCAGCTGTCCGGATACCCCCTTATCCAGGACTCCCTTAGTAGCCCATGAACCAGGCTTCAATGACAATGAGTCCGACGCTTAGATTGTCTTCGACATTGCAAGGCGGGTTCCATCTCCGAATACTCCAAGATAAATTCCGAACACAAGGACCGTGTCCGGCTCTACAAGATAACATTCCATATACCACCGTAGAGAGAATAATAATAATCCACGAATTTGATCTACTGACAATTCTTCGAAAAGTGACATCACGCCGCGGTTCGGTTTTATTCGAACCGTTCGTACAACTTGCTACTGCGCACACCACGAGGCAGTTTCCTTGGCACGTCCTGTTAAAGCAGAGATCGTGTTCCCCCTTATTATGGGATTCTCATCAATCCAGGTATGGGTAATCCAACCGTGCCTGTTGGCATGACCCCGTGTTTTTAGGCAAGTCCCGAGCGACTACGTTCGGCGACGCTTGATATTCTTCCCCTTTTATAAAGGAGCCGAGGCCTATCCCTCTATCTCCACGCTCGCACATCTCGCGCCCTGAGTTACAACACCCAAAGCCCAAGCTTAAGCACCCCGGATCTTCGATCATGTCCGGATCTGACCATCAAGGCCGATGGATGGCCTCCTCTATCACAGAGGAGGATATTGCGAAGCTCAGGGAGGCTGGGTATTTGACTGCCGATGTCAAGCACAGGCTTCCTGCTCCCGAACAGGTTATCCCCACCCCCGAGACCAACGAAAGCGTCGTGTTTGTCTCCCACTTCCTCCGGGGCTTAGGTCTCACTCTTGATCCCTTCATGAGGGGGCTCATGCACTACTACGGGCTAGATTTCCACGATCTAGCTCCGGATTCCATCCTCCACATCTTGTCATTTATAGTTGTGTGTGAAGCCTTCCTTCACATTGCCCCCCACTTCAGCTTATGGCTCAAGACTTATGATGTGAAGCCGACGATAATTGAGGAGCGACACGCAGAGTGCGGAGGTGCCATAATAAGCAGGAACGCTGATGCCCCGTGGCCCGAAGGCTCCTTCCCAGAGGTATCTGATTTATGGCAACAGAGGTGGTTCTATGTCATAGCTCCCCGAGGTTCAAAGTGGGCGGCCGCGCCTGCCTTCCGCTCGGGCCCTCCACCTCAACTGGCATCGCGGGCCAATGTGGGACTAAACTGGGGGCCTGCGAACGATGTACGAATGCTTCAAAGCCGCATTCAGGAGCTCCTCAAGAGGGACATTAGTCTCGTCAAAATAATCCAAGTAATGCTAGTCCGGCGGATCCTGCCGTGCAAACGCCGGCCTCTCCGGATGTGGGAATTCAACCCAGAAGGTCCGCGGACCATTCACCACTTCTTAGGCATGATGCCCGAAGGGATGTATAAGTTGTTCTTCGGACCACGAATAAAGTGTCCGGACACCATCGAGGATGCGGGCCTGAGCTTCAATCGCCTCGATGCCCAAGTAAGTAACCCCATAACCGAACACCTCGCTTATATTTGTCATAGCATTGTTCTAAACACTGTCCGCAACCAGTATTGGCTTAGAAAGGCGGAGAGGATCAGGTGTCCGGCCCCTCTCCCCGAAGGTTCGCTTGGCCCGGCAATGGCCAGGATTCTCGAACGGACACTTAGTCGGGTGCCAACAGAGAAGGCTGAAGGGGAGAGTGGGGAGGCCAAGAGTGGGACTCACACACTGCGCATCCAGACCGGGGGAATTGGCGCCTCCATAGAGGAGGAGAATCGGGGAGGCGACTCTGAGGTTTCCTCCCCCCGCAGGAAGAAAAGGGCCGCCTCCGAAGATTTGGAGACGGGGGCGCCTAAACAAGGGAAAAGAACCTCGCCAAAGGACCCTGCCTCGAAGGGCGTCCTCACCGTACATCGCCCGCCAATGGGCCAGCCCTCCATCGAGTTGTAAGTTTAATTAATCAAGGATCTTATTGCTTCTTCCTCTGAGAGTAATGACCAGGACCTGTTTTTGTAGTCCGGCCAGCAGTTCGTCTCAACAGGGTTCGTCTTCGGGGGATCTTCTTTCGGAGATGATGGAGAGTGAAACCCCACCAGCCTCTCCGGCCCGTGGGGCGGGCGAACCTGAGGTATCTTCATGGAGGAGTCCGGATCCAATGGGGTCGGAAGCTAACACTCCGGCTGCCCCGAGCCCAACGCGTTCGGTTCCCATGGCGGGCAACGAAAAGGATTCGGGAGGGTCCGAAGTCCGGCTGAACACGCTGACGGGCCTCCTGGAGTCAGCTGATCTCTTAGAGGGTCATCGTACCCTAATGGGTACGGTGTTGGAGAAAATCTCCTCCGCCACAAGCGGTTTAAACGAAGCTTTTAGGAGCCTGCTCAAAGGCTTTGAGGTAAGCCATAATTTTTGGTTGAACTGCACGCGATACATGCGCTCTGTATAGATAGTAGCCCCTGAGACTGCGGATGGCAGCCCATGGCGGCAAACGGAGGATCACACTCCCAGATTATGATCGCACCTTATTCCATCGTCGGTTGAGCGTATCGTGCGCGGCCTTAAGTCTTTGCTTCTGCTTCTTCAGGCTCCGCGCTGTGGCCAGGAGTTTTCTGCGGAGTTTGTCTTGCTTTGAATAATCTTCCAGGATGATGAACGCATCATCAACCAGACTGTTATCTTCTTTGGAGGTATCATGATGAGTTCGGCCCTCTAAATCGGGCGTCTGCTTCGGGCTGTGTTCGGCCTGACCTGGTTTATCCTGCTCCATCGCTGGATCCCTATGGTCGTGGTTTCCTTCGATATCAACCGGAGTGTCATCCTATTTTGGGTTGTTATCGCTATTTTTGTTGTGACTGGATCTAACGCGGCGCTTACGCCGTCGTTTTTGCTTTTGCCCGGGGGGTTTATCCTCCGTTGTGTTCGTTTTGTCACTATTGTCCTCTTTGGGGGTGTCCACCATGTAGACGTCGTATGATGAAGTGGCACTCCAGCGCCGCGTGGGCGGTGGTTCCGGATCTTCCCCTGCATCAACGTCCATACCGTTGATGTTAGTGGGGGAGATGTCAAGCATGTCTGTTAGGTCGTCGACAGTGGCTATAAAATGGGTGGCGGGTGGGTCGCGATTTTCTTCGTCCTCCGTATCCCACACGGGCTGGACATAGTTTGGCCAGGAGTCTTCTGACAGGGAGAGAGATTTTAATGAATCCAGCATGTCTTCGAAGGGTGAGTGCTGAAAGATATCCGCGGCGGCGAACTCCATGACTGGAGCCCAGTCAGATTCGGTGCGCATGAGTGCGCGCGGTCCGGAACACACAGCCGGAGATGAGTCCGGGGGTCCGGAGACACAGATCCCTTTAGGAGAGGAGTCTGTGTTTGGCTCCAACGCCGAGGAGTGTGCGGCCTCCGGGGCGGGGTCCATCCACCCGTCCTTGGAAGGCATGACCTGCCCTGGAGCGAAGTCCGGAGCGGTAGTAGGTGTGATGTTTCGAATACTGTCCGACGATCGATCTAGGTCATGCACGTCGTGATTGTTTGTCGCCCCTGACACGGGCCCGAATCCATCGAAGATTGAGTCTCCGCGGATGTCGGCGGTGTAGCTTAGGTTTCCAAACCTGACCTGATGGTCGGGGGCGTAGCTATCGATCTGCTCCAGATGGCCAAGCGAATTGGCCCGCAGTGCGAAGCCGCTGAACATGAAGATCTGTCCGGGGAGAAAAGTATCGCCTAGGACAGCGTGGTTGAAGGTTGGAGAAGCCATCTAACCTTGTAGTGACGACACAGAGGAACTCTCAATGAAAGCACCAATGTCGGTGTCAAAACTGGCGGATCTCGGGTAGGGGGTCCCGAACTGTGCGTCTAAGGCTAATGGTAATAGGAGACTGGGGACACGATGTTTGCCCAGGTTCGGGCCCTCTCGATGGAGGTAATACCCTACTTCCTGCTTGATTGATCTTGATGATATGAGTATTACAAGAGTTGATCTACCACGAGATCAGAGAGGCTAAACCCTAGAAGCTAGCCTATGGTATGATTGTTGATGATGATCGTGAGTCCTACGGACTAAACCCTCCGGTTTATATAGACACAGGAGGGGGCTAGGATTACATAGAGTCGGTTTACAGAGGAAGAGATCTACATCCGGATCGCCAAGCTTGCCTTCCACGCTAGGGAGAGTCACATCCGGACACGGGACCAAGTCTTCTATCTTGTATCTTCATAGTCCAACAGTCCGGCCAAAGTATATAGTCCGGCTGTCCGGATACCCCCTTATCCAGGACTCCCTCAGTACCCAAGAGGAGCAAACTTCAAGCTTGAAGGATATACGGATTCCGATTGGGTGGGAGACAAAGTGGATAGGAAGTCCACTTCTGGAGGCTGCCAATTTCTTGGTTGCTCTTTGGTGAGTTGGTCTTCCAAGAAGCAGAGTTGTGTGTCTCTCTCGTCCACCGAAGCAGAATATGTGGCGGCCGGTAGTTGTTGTGCACAACTCTTATGGATGAGGCAAACTTTAAAGGAGTACGGTGTCATTTGTGACAAAGTGCCTCTTTGGTGTGATAATGAAAGTGCCATCAAGATTTCTCTCAACCCGGTGCAACATTTCAAGACGAAGCATATTGAGATTCGGTATCACTTCATCCGGGATCACATTAGGCGAGGGGAAATCGAGCTCAAGTATGTCAACACTCATGATAACCTTGCAGATATTTTCACGAAGGCCTTGGATGAAGCAAGATTTCGCGAGTTAAGGCATGAGCTAAATATCATTTATTCGAGCAATGTATCTTGAACCCATGCACATCCCACCACATTCAACATTGTGTCTAGTTTAGGTGTAGGCATGGACATAGGGGGAGTTTTGTTCTCTCAATGAACTCTCCCTCCCCCAATTATGCATAAATTGATCTAGTCTTTCACATTAACCATTTTTTGATGGTACTTGTGCTTCAAGGACGAGCTTTGGTCATGGGCTCAGGGTTAAAATCTTCGCGGCGCCATACCTCTTGACTCAAACATAGGTGGCCTCGGCCACCTCCCTCTCTTGAAGAGTTGTGTCTTGGCCCCTTGCTAGTTTGTTTGCTGCCGAGTTAGTCTTTCCTCCTCTTCTTGTCGTTGGTTTTTCCTTTTTCTGAGCTAAGCCGTGCTGTCTAGTTGACGTGGCTTGCTGGGCGGTACTACCGCTGGTGGTGTGCGGTACTACCGCTTATAAGCGGTACTACCGCCCACCAGCACGGTACTACCGTTGTGGGGCGGGGCCAGGGGGTTATATCGGGACAGGGGGAGGTTTCTTCTCCCCCATACCCATTCGCTTCGCCCCCTCGTTCCTCTTCGTCTCTCCAGCAATGCTACGCCGCCGGAAGGCTCTGGCGGATCTTCTTCTCCGGGGCATCCCTCTCCATTCCCTTCGGTGGAGTTGATCCCCACCTCGTCCTCTTGCCATGGATGCTGGTATTGCCCCCGTTCCTCCTCTCTTTTTGTCTAGATTTCAGATCTAGCGTCTTAGGGGCAATAGTGGTTGCATCTCTAGATTTTTGACTAAATCTAGGCTTGAGTAGGTTGGAGTAGGCAACTAGACTCTTTGGATTAGTGTTTGGTAGGAGTATTTTTGAATTTGGCAGGCCGGTAGTGCCGGATCTGACCACAGTAGTAGGGAACTGCTGTTTCCCCGTTTCGAGCGGTACTACCGCTTGGGCGGTACTGCCGCTACCAGCCGTGGTACTACCGCTGCCTGCCAAGTTCCTTCATGTTCCTACCATTCCTTGATCTCTTTTGTTGTGTTTGTTGGCTTATGCTCGTTCTTTCTGGTTGTTTTGCATGTTCTTGTGTTTGGTTCCAGGTGATGATCATCCTGAGCATCAAGCTCGCCGTGTCAACCCCGGTCATGTGTCACACCCTAGCTAGTCATGCATTAGAGTGTTGCATCATGTTTACTCTTTCATCAGAAACTTGAAATGGGGATGACAGAACCCCCAGTCCCCTCTGAAACCAACTAGGGTTACTAAAATAATTTTTCAATGAACCTGAAATGCCCTTCTAAAATGCCCATCATTTTTGCCTTGGTTCAGAACCTCTGCCAAAAGTGGTGCACATTTTCCTAGGCCATCCTAAGGTTTTTGATTTAAATCATAAATATTTGAATTTGGGCATTTAAAATAATATAAAATATTTAAATGCTCAAATATCTCCAAACTAAAATGTTTCATGTTGGAAATAATCCAACTATGGACCAGGAGTAGTTTGGTGATTTTTGGAGTTGCCTAGGTATTTTATTTAATTCAACAAAGTTGCAGATATATTAAATAAAAACAGAAATAGAAAAAAAGGGGGAAAACTTACCTGTGCGGCCCAGCCAGCTGGCCGGCCCAGCTAGCCAGCCCAGCCCACCACCGCCGTCGTCCTCCTGGCGCCAGTCGGCCAGGCGTGTGGCCGGCGCGCGCGCACGGCCACCGCGCCACGCCACCTCTCTCCCTGCCTGCCTGCCCTCCCCTCCTCGCCTCGGTGTCCCTGGACGACGCCACGCCTCCTCCCTGCTCTCTCTCACTCTCCCCCGGCTCTCCCTCGCTCTCTCTCTCTCCCGGCCGAACACCACCCTCGCCGCCGTTCGCCTTAGCCACCGACTCCGACCACCCCTCGCTCCCCCGACTAGCTCAGGAGCTCCGCCTCGACTCCCTCTTCCTCCCCACCGCTCCACAGCTCCCCGGAAGCCCTGCATCGCCGCCACGTCGCCGTTCCCCTCTTCGGGCTCCGACCACCGTCGCCGTCGAATTCGCCGTCTCCAGCGCGTCCCCGAGCCCGCTTCGACGCCCACTGCAACCGCGGTGAGCTACGCCACCGTTTCCCCCTCTCCTCCCCTCGTTCCCTCACCGTAGCCTCCTCCCCACCACGGCCGAACCTCCGCCGTCGCCGAGCTCGCCGTCGACGCAGCTCCGGTGACCATTTGGTCACCCCGGCGAGTCCAACGAGTTCACAGAACCCCGTAGAGCATCCCTAGCGCCTCGCTTTGCTCGACTTCGAGCTCCAGCACCGTTCCCGTGCACGACCGAACCCCGGCGGCCGCAGCCGAGCTCGCCGCCGTCGACTCCGGCCACCCCGACCCCAACGGGCTCCGCCAAGAGCTGCGGGTTGCCCTCAGCTCCACTCCGGTGGCCTCCGCGGTCCATTTGGTGGCCGAAACGACCAAAATCACTTCCGCCGCCGCGTCGGGCTCGCCGGCGACTAAACGCCGGCAGCCGACACTGACTTTGACCACGGGTGGGCCCTGGTTGACTCCCCTGAGTCAATGACAGGTGGGGCCCAGCCCTGTTAATTAAACAGGATTAGTTTTAATTAAGTTTTAATTAAAATAATCACCCTGACATGCGGGACCCACTGTCAGGTTTGACCCAGACCTGTTCCGTTGACCTGCTGACGTCACACTGACGTCAGGCTGACGCAGTAATTGAATTTCTGGATTTAAATTAAATCAGGAAATTCCAGAATATTAATTAAACTTCAAAAATTCATAACTTTTATTCTGTAACTCCAAATTGGACAAATTATATATGAAAAATGATCAGAAAAATCCAATCTATCCATCTGTACTATTTTCATGCATGATCAAACAAGTTAAATTGATGTTTTAAGCAGAACAAGAAAAGGCACTTTAAAAGGCCATATTTGAATTTGGAATTTGAATCTTTGATTCAAATTTGTTCAAACCCTTCTGGCTTTAGTTGCATTAGCCCAACACACTCATATTGCCATGTTTCATGCATGCATCATATTGTTGCACATTGTTTGGTGATGCTTGTGTATCGATGTCCTTTGCGACAGGATCTGTTCCCGAGGAGTACCGTGATTACCCTAACGAAGAACCGTATCCGTGCATCGAACCATCAGGCAAGCAACCAACCATTTGATCATATCGATACAATCCCATGTTCTCGCTCCTGCTCTCTTTTACTGCATTAAGACAACGCGATTCAAACTGCTGTGTGCTACGGTAGTTGAACCCATTTCCTCTGCATGACCTGTCATTGCCACAGTAACTAGATGAAACCCACTAGCATGTGTAGGAGTTGATTGAGCCATATGTATGTGTTGTTCCTACCTTGCTATGCCTGCTATGCTTAGAGTCGTGTCAGGTCTGGTTCATCTGGGTGATGGGCTAGAGTGAAATGATTATGTCGGTAATGAGAGTGGTGTGGTGAACACGATTTGGTAAAGGTATCGATGAGAGGCCATGTAGGAGTACATGGTGGGTTGTTTCATTGAAGCCGACCTTAAGCACTGAGATCTGTATGTGTGATTTAAGAATCAGCTACTACCATGCATTGGGCCCGAAACCAATGGACCCTCTCGGCTTCTTATTCACCCTAGTTCTCCGTCCAGGAGTTGCAAGTAGTTTCTGGTGTTTGTAGCCTACTGGAGGCCGTGGACAGCGCTGACCGTAGGGGTGGGCTGTGATGCGGTAGGTACGTGGCACGGTGTACCGAATACCCGTTAGGTATCTCGGGAACCCTGTTCACATCGTTCGGGGCCGTATGGGAAACCTCGGCCGGACTCCCTGCGGATGGAACCTGAATAGGCGATAAACCTGGACTGGAGGCTTAGGTGATTAGGTAGGTCGTGGCCGACACCCACGTTGGGCTTCCGCTTGAAGGTTGCCGAGTACATGTCGTGTAAGCAACGATAAGTGGTGAGAGCGTGTATGAAGAAGTACACCCCTGCAGGGTTAACATGATCTATTCGAATAGCCGCGTCCGCGGTAAAGGACTACTTGGTTGCCTATACAGTTCATAGACAAGTAAATGGAAACTACTAAAAGCCTCAAGATAAGTGTGAGTGCCGAGGATGGCTCTTCCGTAGGAAGACGGAGGTGGATCCTCGGTAGTGTATTGAAGTGGTGAATAGTGGACTCGTGTGCGCAAAACCATTTCAAGTTGGAGTATCGTAGGATAGTCTAGCCAAGAGTCAAAGCTGGCTTGCTGCAATAACTCCACCAACCCTTCTTGATACTATGCATGTATGTAGGATCTGATGTAAGTCTTGCTGAGTACCTTTGTACTCATGTTGCTATAATCTACATTTTTACAGAAGACGCTGCAACCCCTTCTGATGGGTTCTATGTAGACGTTGACATCAACGAGTAGGCTAAAGACCCAGGTGGTGACCCTGAGCTTGTGGAGGACCACGTAGTATAGCTAGGCTTTCCAAGCCTCTTTTATTTTACTAGTTGTCTGTACTCAGACAAGTTACTTCCGCTGTTGGCTTGTATGACTGTATGACTTGTATGTGGGGTCGCGAGACCCGTACCTTTGTGTATGTTATGTATGGCTCCCTGAGCCTTAAATAAAGTACTTGTGTCATAGAGTCATGTTGTGATGCTTCGTTGTATTTGCACATATCGAGCATATTGTGTGTATGATTGAAATGCTTGGTATGTGTGGGATCTGACTATCTAGTTGTTTATCTTTAGTAGCCTCTCTTACCGGGAAATGTCTCCTAGTGTTACCGCTGAGCCATGGTAGCTTGCTACTGCTCTGGAACACTTAGGCTGGCCGGCATGTGTCCTTCTTCGTTCCTGTGTCTGTCCCTTCGGGGAAATGTCACGCTTTGAGTACCGGAGTCCTGTTAGCCCGCTACAGCCCGGTTTACCGGAGTCCTGCTAGCCCAGTGCTACAGCCCGGACCCACTTGCTGATGACCGACACGTTCGAAGCTGGGTCATGGATGCCTGTCCCTGTAAGTCTGTGCCACTTTGGGTTTACGACTAGTCATGTCAGCCCGGGCTCTTTATCATATGGATGCTAGCGACACTATCATATACGTGAGCCAAAAGGCGCAAACGGTCCCGGGAAAAGGTAAGACGACACCCGTGGGGATACCGTGCGTGAGGCCGCAAAGTGATATGAGGTGTTACCAGCTAGATCGATGTGACATCGAGTCGGGGTCCTGACAGCGTTGGCATCAGAGCCGGACTGCCTGTAGGTTCTCCAAGCCAAACTGGTCGATGTTGAGTCTAGAAATTCTTTAGTTATATGTAGGGGAATTGTTTGTGGGTTGGAACGTAAGGCTCTTTTTACTCCTTATACCTTATGACTTTCTGATCTGAGTCAGTCCATTCTTCCACCGGGGGTTAAGGAATTAGGATCTGTTCTCTCTATCAGGATCACGTGTTACTAATCAGTAGTACCTTATAAGTTTGATGGTTACAAGCCTAGTTCAGTTCTACTACCACATTATGTTGTTAGAATGGTTCCAGAACTTTGATGTGATGATGTTGAGTGTGTACGAAATCCTTTGTCAAATGTCTCAATATCCTTTTTGAGCATTTACAGCTGTTATGCTGCCGAAATTTTGCTAGAAATTCTAATGCCCTTGCATTATGATTGTGCTTTCAGATGGACCACTCGCGACCTCAATCAAGTGGTTCGCCTGACTCGATGCCTAGATGTACCCGGCCATACTGCTAAGTTGGTCAGGGTAATGACTGAGGCTGGATACCGCTGGTATCCTGAGTACACGGTCGAAGAGCAATTCCGAGACTTCAATCAAAGCCAGTATCTCTGCACTGTCAGGATATTTCCATCTTATCCTGGATCCACTGAGCCTCTTCACTGCTCCTATGGACTCGGGGTTACTATCGAGATGGCTGTGCAGGATGCCGCCTACTCTATGATGACCATTATGCGAGTCAGATCTGGTTTATTTCGGGACTCTGACTTCCGGTATATGCCAGGATCACTTCCGGGAGCACAAGGGTATCTCCAGGCTATCTACGCTGACTCCACTCAGGAGGATTCACGGACTCGCACCACTGCTGAGATGCTCGAGGATAAGGACCGTGAAAATCGGGCCTTAAGGTTAGAGCTCTTCAATACCCGTGCTGACCACTGGGCCACTTTGACTCGGTTCGCACCGGCGGTGCAAGCTGGATATTCAGATATGCGCGATCTCTATCCTGTGAGATCTGCTCTGCCAGACGTGATGGTTTGGCGTGATGTAGGAGGCATCACCCCACCTCGCGGTCCCCGCAGGCCACCGTTTGTTGGTCCACGACCTCATCCTAGCCCCTATGGTCCACAAGCTCCGCGAGATCGTCTATTTCCGGATGAACATGTTGAACTTCCAGGCTATGGAGGTGACTTCTACGAGGACTACTACGGATCAGTCTGAGCTAGTAGTAGTATCACTAGTTCGCACTAGCTGTGTCGTCTATCGTCCTGCGTGACTCGTGGGATATGACCTAGTCTGTACTCCTTCCGGAGGTGTAGAAAAATAATGTATAGGAGCTTGGAATGCCTCCGATGAGATGTAATCCTCTTTTCACCGTAATAGTACTTTGTTTGGTCTTGTACTAAACCCTGTATGGTGTGTATGACGATGGAATAAAAGAAGCAGTTTCTGTATCTACCATGTCATACGGATGATCATCTTGCATTCCGAGTTATTCCTTACATTATGTATCCTATGACGGAATTTTACCATCCTGACTAAATCATTGTCTTGATCACCTAGGATGGTCAACACGCGCGCTAACCCTGCTTCCCAAGAGCGGGCCGAAGGCAGTGAAGCCAGGAATGAAAATCTGCCTCATCCTCCTTCACTAGCCGAGGTGATGATGGAAGCTGAGAGAAACAAGCGGGAGACAAACCGTTTGTTGGAGCGTATTGAACAGAATACAGCACACCATCAGAGGGCTAACGTGGTGTCACTCAGTGATTTTATCAAATTGCATCCACCCACGTTCCACCACTCCGTCGAGCCTCTCGACGCTGATGACTGGCTTCGCAGTATCTCTCACAAACTGCGTTCCGCGCTGGTAGCGGAGGCTGACAAGGTCACCTTTGCTGCATATCATCTTGAAGGCCCCGCCAGTCTATGGTGGGAGAATTATGGAGCTATGCGCCCAGCGGGCCATGTCACCACTTGGGCTGAGTTCAGCGAGGCTTTCCGTGAACATCACATTCCGGAGGGTCTCATGGACCGTAAGCGTGAAGAATTTTGCAATTTCACCCAAGGCCGACTTTCTGTGGATGCCTATAGCAGGGAGTTTGGTAAGCTCGCCCGATATGCAACTGAGGAAGTGTCTACTGACGCCAAGAAGCAAGCAAGGTTCCGTAAGGGCCTTAGTCCTGAGCTTCGCCGCGACCTCCGTCTGCATGAGTGCACATCTTTTCCGAAACTTGTCAACAAAGCCATCAGTGCTGAAACTGGTCAGACTGATTATGACGCAACACGCAAGCATGGACGTGACACGGGTTCCTCATCCGGTGCTGGTCCTCAGAAGCGCCGCGTGTGGGTACCCAACACCGCCCTGCCACCCAGGTTCACACCGAGGCCATCTTTCAGGCGCCTCGCCCCGTACAACAGTCTGCTCCAGCCAAGCCCTATGGGGGTCCAACCAATAATGCTCCTCCACGTACCAGTTCCGTGACTTGTTTCAAGTGTGGGGAATCTGGTCATTATATGCGTGAGTGTCCCCAGACCAACCCCAATCAATCTGCTAAAGCTGTTGGCCGTGGCAAGCCGACAGGAAAAGTGTTTCATGCTAAACCGGTCACCGCTTCACGTGGCCATGTCAACTGTATCTCTGCCGAAGAAGCTCAAGAAGATCCCAACGTCGTTCTCGGTACGCTTCTTGTTAATTGCCACCCGGCATCTGTTCTTTTCGATACAGGAGCCTCTCATTCTTTTATATCTGAAAATTATGCTCGTTTGCATAACGTTGCATTCTGTGACTTGCCATCCTCTATGGTAATTCAAACTCCGGGATCCAAATGGCAAACTTCTAGAGTAAGCCATGGAAATGAAATCCAAGTCGACAGACTTGTTTTCCTCGCATCTTTGATAGCCCTTAAATCTTCAGATATTAATATCATTTTGGGTATGGACTGGATGTCAGCTCATCAAGCCAAAATTGATTGCTTCTCTAGGACTGTTCAACTCACCCATCCTTCGGGGAAGATAGTCAATGTTTTGACTCGAATAGCCAAGCGACAACTATATTCTCTTAACGCCAGCCCTTTGCCAGACCTTGAGGACGTTCCGGTAGTCCGTGACTTCCCGGATGTCTTTCCAGAGGAATTACCAGGTGTTCCACCTGACAGGGATGTTGAGTTCGTAATAGACCTCATTCCAGGAACCGTTCCGATTGCTAGAAGACCTTATAAGATGGCACCCCTAGAACTAGCTGAGCTTAAGAAACAACTCGATGAATCCTTGAAAAAGGGTTTCATCCGCCCTAGTTCATCTCCGTGGGCTTGCCCCGTCCTATTCGTCAAGAAGAAGGATGGTACGGACCGGATGGTTGTAGATTACCGACCTGTCAACTTGGTCACAATCAAGAACAAATACCCGCTTCCCAGGATCAACGATCTGTATGATCAGCTCGCTGGATCCTCAGTCTTCTCCAAGATGGATTTGAGGTTGGGCTACCATCAAATCAAAATCAGAAACGGGGACATTCCTAAAACGGCCTTTGTTACTCGTTATGGCCAATACGAGTACACCGTCATGTCCTTCGGTTTAACCAACGCTCCAGCCACCTTTTCTCGGTTAATGAACTCAATCTTCATGGAGTATTTGGATAAATTCGTCGTAGTTTATCTCGATGATATACTCATCTACTCCAAGAATGAGGAAGAACATGCCGAACATTTAAGGCTAGTGTTGAAGAAACTTCGAGAGCATCGCCTTTATGCCAAATTTTCTAAATGTGAATTCTGGTTGTCAGAAGTGACCTATCTGGGTCATGTAATATCTGGTAAAGGTATTGCTGTTAACCCTGAGCGAGTTCAAGCCGTCCTTAATTGGACTCCACCCGAATCGGTCAAGCAAGTTCGGAGTTTTCTAGGCTTAGCGAGCTATTGTCGTCGCTTTGTCGAGAACTTCTCCAAGTTGCTAAACCCCTAACCGAACTCCTCAAGAAAGATAAGAAGTTCGAATGGACTCCACAATGTGAGCACAGTTTTCAGGAACTGAAAAGACGCCTGACTTCTGCTCCCGTACTGGTACCGCCAGACTTCTCCAAGGACTTCGTTATCTACTGCGACGCCTCGCGACAAGGACTAGGTTGCATTCTTATGCAAGATCGACACGTAATTGCTTACGCTTCACGGCAATTGCACCCACATGAGGAGAATTATCCTACTCATGATCTAGAACTTGCAGCCGTAGTCTATGCACTTAAGACCTGGCGACATTACCTCCTCGGTAATCGTTGCGAAATATTCACTGATCACCAAAGTCTGAAGTATATTTTCACCCAACCGGATTTGAATCTCAGGCAGAGACGTTGGGTTGAATTGATCACAGACTTCGACTTAGGGATAACCTATACCCCAGGGAAAGCCAACGTCATGGCTGATGCGCTAAGTCGTAAATCTTATTGTAACAACCTGATGTTACAACAAAGTCAACCGCTTCTCCATGAGGAATTTCGAAAGCTTAACCTTCACATTGTTCCTCAAGGTTTTCTCTCCACCTTGGTGGCAAAACCTACCCTTACGGATCAAATTATCAAAGCACAGAAGGTAGATCCGGGAATCTCCCGCATCAAGAGGAACATTCAGAAAGGAATTGCGGATTGTTTCTCCATTAATGATCAAGGGGTCGTATACTTCGGGAATCGACTAGTGGTTCCCAAAGTGCGAAACCTGAGGCGTTTGATCCTTAAGGAAGCTCATGAATCTCCTCTCACCATTCATCCCGGTAGCACTAAAATGTATCAGGACCTACGCCAGAGGTTCTGGTGGACTAGGATGAAGAGAGAAATTGCTCAGTATATTGCAAATTGCGACGTCTGTCGTCGTGTAAAAGCAGAGCATCAACGGCCTGCTGGCACCCTTCAACCCTTAGCTATTCCTGAATGGAAATGGGATAAAATTGGTATGGATTTCATTACCGGCTTTCCCAGGACCAAAAGAGGGAATAATGCTATTTTCGTCGTGGTCGATCGTCTTTCCAAAGTAGCTCATTTCTTACCTGTTCGTGAGAGTATAACCGCTAGCCAGCTGGCAGACTTATACATCTCCCGGATAGTGTCCCTCCATGGTGTTCCTTTGGAAATCAATTCGGATCGAGGAAGTCTTTTCACCTCTCGATTTTGGGAAAGTTTCCAAAATGCTATGGGAACCCGTCTCTCCTTTAGCACCGCTTTCCACCCTCAGTCAAGTGGTCAAGTGGAACGCGTCAACCAAATTCTAGAAGACATGCTTCGAGCCTCTGTTATCTCTTTCGGAATGGACTGGGAGAAGTGCCTTCCATTTGCCGAATTCGCTTACAACAACAGCTATCAATCTAGCTTGGGTAAAGCCCCTTTTGAAGTTCTCTATGGACGACGATGTCGAACACCCCTTAACTGGTCAGAGACCGGGGAAAGACAATTCTTTGGCCCGGATATGATTCAGGAAGCAGAGGAACAAGTTCGTATCGTTCGTGAAAAGTTGAAAACAGCCCAATCCCGTCAAAAGAGTCAATATGACCGAAAACATAAGGCTATGACTTTCGAGGTTGACGAGAAGGCTTATCTTCGGGTCACCCCTCTGAAGGGAACCCATCGTTTCGGTATCAAAGGCAAATTGGCTCCTCGTTACATTGGACCTTTTCGCATTCTTGCCAAACGAGGAGAAGTTGCCTACCAGTTGGAACTACCTCCGCACCTCTCCAGAGTTCACGATGTCTTCCACGTTTCTCAACTCAGGCGTTGCTTCTCGGATCCTATCCGTGAAGTGGACCACGAAACGCTTGATCTCCAAGATAATCTTACATATCGAGAGTACCCCATTCGTATCCTCGATCAAGCCGAACGTACCACGCGACGTCATAATATCAAGTTTCTCAAGGTTCAATGGTCGCACCATTCTGAGGATGAAGCAACTTGGGAAAGGGAGGATCGTCTTCGACTTGAATATCCCGCCTTCTTCGCGGAGGAACCCAAATCTCGGGACGAGATTCTTTTGAGTGGGGGTGAGTTGTCACACCCTAGCTAGTCATGCATTAGAGTGTTGCATCATGTTTACTCTTTCATCAGAAACTTGAAATGGGGATGACAGAACCCCCAGTCCCCTCTGAAACCAACTAGGGTTACTAAAATAATTTTTCAATGAACCTGAAATGCCCTTCTAAAATGCCCATCATTTTTGCCTTGGTTCAGAACCTCTGCCAAAAGTGGTGCACATTTTCCTAGGCCATCCTAAGGTTTTTGATTTAAATCATAAATATTTGAATTTGGGCATTTAAAATAATATAAAATATTTAAATGCTCAAATATCTCCAAACTAAAATGTTTCATGTTGGAAATAATCCAACTATGGACCAGGAGTAGTTTGGTGATTTTTGGAGTTGCCTAGGTATTTTATTTAATTCAACAAAGTTGCAGATATATTAAATAAAAACAGAAATAGAAAAAAGGGGGAAAACTTACCTGTGCGGCCCAGCCAGCTGGCCGGCCCAGCTAGCCAGCCCAGCCCACCACCGCCGTCGTCCTCCTGGCGCCAGTCGGCCAGGCGTGTGGCCGGCGCGCGCGCACGGCCACCGCGCCACGCCACCTCTCTCCCTGCCTGCCTGCCCTCCCCTCCTCGCCTCGGTGTCCCTGGACGACGCCACGCCTCCTCCCTGCTCTCTCTCACTCTCCCCCGGCTCTCCCTCGCTCTCTCTCTCGCCCGGCCGAACACCACCCTCGCCGCCGTTCGCCTTAGCCACCGACTCCGACCACCCCTCGCTCCCCCGACTAGCTCAGGAGCTCCGCCTCGACTCCCTCTTCCTCCCCACCGCTCCACAGCTCCCCGGAAGCCCTGCATCGCCGCCACGTCGCCGTTCCCCTCTTCGGGCTCCGACCACCGTCGCCGTCGAATTCGCCGTCTCCAGCGCGTCCCCGAGCCCGCTTCGACGCCCACTGCAACCGCGGTGAGCTACGCCACCGTTTCCCCCTCTTCTCCCCTCGTTCCCTCACCGTAGCCTCCTCCCCACCACGGCCGAACCTCCGCCGTCGCCGAGCTCGCCGTCGACGCAGCTCCGGTGACCATTTGGTCACCCCGGCGAGTCCAACGAGTTCACAGAACCCCGTAGAGCATCCCTAGCGCCTCGCTTTGCTCGACTTCGAGCTCCAGCACCGTTCCCGTGCACGACCGAACCCCGGCGGCCGCAGCCGAGCTCGCCGCCGTCGACTCCGGCCACCCCGACCCCAACGGGCTCCGCCAAGAGCTGCGGGTTGCCCTCAGCTCCACTCCGGTGGCCTCCGCGGTCCATTTGGTGGCCGAAACGACCAAAATCACTTCCGCCGCCGCGTCGGGCTCGCCGGCGACTAAACGCCGGCAGCCGACACTGACTTTGACCACGGGTGGGCCCTGGTTGACTCCCCTGAGTCAATGACAGGTGGGGCCCAGCCCTGTTAATTAAACAGGATTAGTTTTAATTAAGTTTTAATTAAAATAATCACCCTGACATGCGGGACCCACTGTCAGGTTTGACCCAGACCTGTTCCGTTGACCTGCTGACGTCACACTGACGTCAGGCTGACGCAGTAATTGAATTTCTGGATTTAAATTAAATCAGGAAATTCCAGAATATTAATTAAACTTCAAAAATTCATAACTTTTATTCTGTAACTCCAAATTGGACAAATTATATATGAAAAATGATCAGAAAAATCCAATCTACCCATCTGTACTATTTTCATGCATGATCAAACAAGTTAAATTGATGTTTTAAGCAGAACAAGAAAAGGCACTTTAAAAGGCCATATTTGAATTTGGAATTTGAATCTTTGATTCAAATTTGTTCAAACCCTTCTGGCTTTAGTTGCATTAGCCCAACACACTCATATTGCCATGTTTCATGCATGCATCATATTGTTGCACATTGTTTGGTGATGCTTGTGTATCGATGTCCTTTGCGACAGGATCTGTTCCCGAGGAGTACCGTGATTACCCTAACGAAGAACCGTATCCGTGCATCGAACCATCAGGCAAGCAACCAACCATTTGATCATATCGATACAATCCCATGTTCTCGCTCCTGCTCTCTTTTACTGCATTAAGACAACGCGATTCAAACTGCTGTGTGCTACGGTAGTTGAACCCATTTCCTCTGCATGACCTGTCATTGCCACAGTAACTAGATGAAACCCACTAGCATGTGTAGGAGTTGATTGAGCCATATGTATGTGTTGTTCCTACCTTGCTATGCCTGCTATGCTTAGAGTCGTGTCAGGTCTGGTTCATCTGGGTGATGGGCTAGAGTGAAATGATTATGTCGGTAATGAGAGTGGTGTGGTGAACACGATTTGGTAAAGGTATCGATGAGAGGCCATGTAGGAGTACATGGTGGGTTGTTTCATTGAAGCCGACCTTAAGCACTGAGATCTGTATGTGTGATTTAAGAACCAGCTACTACCATGCATTGGGCCCGAAACCAATGGACCCTCTCGGCTTCTTATTCACCCTAGTTCTCCGTCCAGGAGTTGCAAGTAGTTTCTGGTGTTTGTAGCCTACTGGAGGCCGTGGACAGCGCTGACCGTAGGGGTGGGCTGTGATGCGGTAGGTACGTGGCACGGTGTACCGAATACCCGTTAGGTATCTCGGGAACCCTGTTCACATCGTTCGGGGCCGTATGGGAAACCTCGGCCGGACTCCCTGCGGATGGAACCTGAATAGGCGATAAACCTGGACTGGAGGCTTAGGTGATTAGGTAGGTCGTGGCCGACACCCACGTTGGGCTTCCGCTTGAAGGTTGCCGAGTACATGTCGTGTAAGCAACGATAAGTGGTGAGAGCGTGTATGAAGAAGTACACCCCTGCAGGGTTAACATGATCTATTCGAATAGCCGCGTCCGCGGTAAAGGACTACTTGGTTGCCTATACAGTTCATAGACAAGTAAATGGAAACTACTAAAAGCCTCAAGATAAGTGTGAGTGCCGAGGATGGCTCTTCCGTAGGAAGACGGAGGTGGATCCTCGGTAGTGTATTGAAGTGGTGAATAGTGGACTCGTGTGCGCAAAACTATTTCAAGTTGGAGTATCGTAGGATAGTCTAGCCAAGAGTCAAAGCTGGCTTGCTGCAATAACTCCACCAACCCTTCTTGATACTATGCATGTATGTAGGATCTGATGTAAGTCTTGCTGAGTACCTTTGTACTCATGTTGCTATAATCTACATTTTTACAGAAGACGCTGCAACCCCTTCTGATGGGTTCTATGTAGACGTTGACATCAACGAGTAGGCTAAAGACCCAGGTGGTGACCCTGAGCTTGTGGAGGACCACGTAGTATAGCTAGGCTTTCCAAGCCTCTTTTATTTTACTAGTTGTCTGTACTCAGACAAGTTACTTCCGCTGTTGGCTTGTATGACTGTATGACTTGTATGTTGGGTCGTGAGACCCGTACCTTTGTGTATGTATGTATGGCTCCCTGAGCCTTAAATAAAGTACTTGTGTCATAGAGTCATGTTGTGATGCTTCGTTGTATTTGCACATATCGAGCATATTGTGTGTATGATTGAAATGCTTGGTATGTGTGGGATCTGACTATCTAGTTGTTTATCTTTAGTAGCCTCTCTTACCGGGAAATGTCTCCTAGTGTTACCGCTGAGCCATGGTAGCTTGCTACTGCTCTGGAACACTTAGGCTGGCCGGCATGTGTCCTTCTTCGTTCCTGTGTCTGTCCCTTCGGGGAAATGTCACGCTTTGAGTACCGGAGTCCTGTTAGCCCGCTACAGCCCGGTTTACCGGAGTCCTGCTAGCCCAGTGCTACAGCCCGGACCCACTTGCTGATGACCGACACGTTCGAAGCTGGGTCATGAATGCCTGTCCCTGTAAGTCTGTGCCACTTTGGGTTTACGACTAGTCATGTCAGCCCGGGCTCTTTATCATATGGATGCTAGCGACACTATCATATACGTGAGCCAAAAGGCGCAAACGGTCCCGGGAAAAGGTAAGACGACACCCGTGGGGATACCGTGCGTGAGGCCGCAAAGTGATATGAGGTGTTACCAGCTAGATCGATGTGACATCGAGTCGGGGTCCTGACATCATGCCACATCAAAGCACTACCGCACATCTGAGTCAGCAGGAGGTTCCTCTAGTGCTCCACCTCCACCTCAACTCCCGAAGAAGTCTGTCGTCAAGCCGAAGCCAAAGGGCAAAACTGTGCCTCAAATGAATGCCAAGGAGTTCTAGACAAGGCGCCGCCGCAACCCCTATGTGGAAGACCAAGAACCCACTTTGGTCAACCACCCGTTCTGGAACCGCTTTCAGTTTGCCATCTTCTTTGATGTGCTCAAGTCCAAGAAGAACCTCTATGTTGATATGCGCTCCATCGACACAGACTATATGGAGAAGGATCCTGAGTACTTTGGTGAAGCTCTTCAGATGTGCTCTCAGCTGAACATTCTCAGAATCATGCAGTTCAACAAGGACTATGATGCAGATATTGTGGCTCAATTATATGCCACTGTCCATCTAGGGACTGATGAGGACAAGACTCTGACTTGGATGACCAATGGCAAGCTGCTCTCTATCAAGTGGAAGGCATTCATGGAGTTACTTGGGGTGGAAGATCACTGGCTTGAGACTCCTGTCGGCTTTCGCCCTCACCGCAATGCCACCTCCACTCACAAGCAAGCCCTCTGGCCCTATTGCACTCGGAAGATCAACCCTGACACTAAGAAGGAAACTTATGAGCTAGCTGCCTTTCTGGACATTCTTCACCGTGTCTTCCATGAGACTCTCTTCCCTCGTATCGGGAATCTGGATATGGTTCACTCCTATCTCATGGACATGCTTCTCTTCTGCCAGCATGAGAAGGAAGCAAACACTAGCGAGTCCCTGGATATTTCTCATGTTATGTGGTCTGAGCTCTTATCTGCTATCTCTGAGCGCAAGTGCCCGATCTATGGACCGTTCATCATGCTGCTCATTGAGAAGGCCTGGGATCAGGTCTATCCCAAGGTTATGCTAGAGACTGGAGAGTTGGTGTCTCATGAGATCAAGCGTCTGAGGAAGAAGGATAACTGGGGCTCCCAGGTCCCTAAATCTAGGGTTTCATCTTCTGCTGCTGCCATGGAGACCGAGGAGGAGGCTGATGCTGATGATGATGATGACTATGAGCCTTCTGGGGCAGAGCCCTCTTGGGCAAAGAAGCTCAAGCTCAAGGTGAAGAAGCTGCTCTGCATGGAGTCTCACGGTCAGTACATGACTCATGTGGCTGAGAAGAAGGCCAGGGGACGTCACAAGGAGCTCATGTGTCAGTTGGGTGCCACTGTTTACAGTGGATCCGAGGACCAGCTTACTGAGGAGGAGGAGTGGATTCAGTCGCACTACCCGTGGACAGATTCAGACGCCGAGCAGTTTCCGACTGACGACGGCGGTGCCGACGATACCGCCGGGATATGATGCTCGAGACCCTCGCTTGCTATCACCTAGAGCCGTAGAAACACTCCTTCCCTTTTTGGTGTCTCGATGCCAAAGGGGGAGAGAGTTTAGGGATTTGTGTCGTTGTTGGATTTGCGAGTGTGTCTTTGTGGTGTCGTTTGTGCTTTCTCGCTGTTTGCTTTGTTCGTTTTTGTGCTAGTGAGACCTACCTTAGTTCCAGACATATGGTGTGAGACATATGCTATCTTTAGTTTATCTTTATCTATGTCTATCTAGTCCTTCGGTATCTTATGAGTTGCATGCTTATCCTGTCTTATACTCTGCTCTCATATACCCTGCTTAGGTTGTGGATCTCTAAAATATAGGGGGAGCGTTAATCCTAGTATGTGTGCCATGTAGTCCAAAGCACTTATCTAGATAGCACACATCTAGGGGGAGCCCGTCTATATTTTAGAGTTGTGAAGTTTGCGCATGTCCTATGTTTCCATTTGTGCAAATCCCGTATTGTCATCAATCCACCAAAAAGGGGGGAGTTGTAAGGGCATATTTACCCCTAAGGTGTTTTCGTGATTGATGACAATGCGTTTGCGGACTAATCGTGTGCATTGAGCTTTTCAGAGATTCATCCTTTAGCACGAGACGATTTTCTCCCCTCGGTGTGTTATTCAAGACGGTGCAGCTCTTTCGTTTCTATGTTGGTAGACTAGTTTCATAGGAGTCACCGTACTATCAAGAGGGGATCCGCTTTGGTAAGGCTAGGGTGGAATCAACACGTACACTTCCTTATCGCACCCACTAAACCTTCCCGCTTCAATGGAGTACTCTTTCCTCTTTGTGGATGCTTTGACTGGTCCCAACGGTAGTATCGCGAGCCACAACGGTACTACCGCCCAAGCACACAAGCGGTAGTACCGCTTGGAGCCTTCCACCGTAGTACCGCTGTGGCTCTGCGTCCCTACCGCCTCGACTCGAGGGCTCCTTTTCTCATGTCGGGTTTTGCGGCACTACCTGTGGCAGTAGATGAGGTAGTACCGCTCCGAAGCGGTAGTACCGCCCTTACCACCGCGGTAGTACCGCTCAGGGTCCAGGTCCTCGCTCCTTCTCTTTGGGCGGCAATACCGCTAAGTTGGACGGTAGTACCGCTGGCTCAGTGGTGGTACCGCTCACCCCAGCAGTAGTACCGCTCTCTGCGGGGCTGCTAAGGGGGGTAACGGTTGGATTGTTCCCTCCAGTATATAAGGGGGTCTTCTTCCCCAAAGTTGACCTACCTCTTCCCCCAAAAGCTCCATTGTTTCTCCAAGCTCCATTTTCGCCCGATCTCTCTCCCTAGCCAATCAAACTTGTTGATTTGCTCGGGAGTGGGTGAGAAGGCCCCGATCTACACTTCCATCAAGAGAAATTTGATTCCCCCCACTAATCCCTAGCGGATCTTATTACTCTTGGGTGTTTGAGCACCCTAGATGGTTGAGGTCACCTCGGAGCCATAGTCCATTGTGGTGAAGCTTCGTGGTGTGGTTGGGAGCCTCCAATTAAGTTGTGGAGATTGCCCCAACCTTGTTTGTAAAGGTTTGGTCGCCGCCTTCAAGGGCACCAATAGTGGAATCACGACATCTCGCATTGTGTGAGGGCATTAGGAGAATACGGTGGCCCTAGTGGCTTCTTGGGGAGCATTGTGCCTCCACACCGCTCTAACAGAGACGTACTTCCCCTCAAAAGGAAGGAACTTCGGTAACACATCCTCGTCTCCACCAGCTCCACTCTTGGTTATCTCGTGCCTTTACTTGTGCAAGATTATTTGTGTTGTATCCCTTGCTTGCTTATGTTCTAATTGTTATTGCATCATATAGGTTGCTCACATAGTTGTATATCTAGACAACCTACATTGATGAAGTTTAAATTGGTAAAGAAAAGATTAAAAAATGTTAGTTGCCTATTCACCCCCCTCTAGTCAACTATATCGATCCTTTCATGGGGTTATAGTCGGATCCGAACTGGTGTTGCCGCTCTCCCCTTGCCACACCACGGATGGCTTGAAGAGCCTTTCCAAAAAGATGTAAGGTGGGACGGGGTCGCGCTTCACGCCGATGCTAGCAAGGACATCCGCCGCTTGATTACTTTCTCGAGCCACATGATGAAACTCGAGCCCCTCGAACCGAGCCGACATTTTGAGAACGTCGTTACGGTAAGCTGCCATTTTCGGATCTTTGGCATCGAAATCTCCATTTATTTGAGATATTGTGAGGTTTGAATCCCCGCGCACTTCCAGGTGTTGTATGCCCATGGAGACAGCCATCCAAAGACCATGCAATAAGGCCTCGTATTCGGCTGAATTGTTGGAGTCTGTGTATAATATTTGGAGTACGTACTAAACTGTATCTCCAGTGGGGGATGTTAGGACAACGCTCGCTCCTAAGCCTGCCACCATTTTGGAGCCGTCGAAGTGCATGACCTAGTTGGAATATGTGCCGTACTCTTTAGGGAGTTCGGCCTGTGTCCATTCGGCGACAAAGTCGGCCAGTACTTGGGATTTAATGGCCCAGCGCGGTCTATATGTTATGTCGAATGGGAGGAGCTCAATGGCCCACTTGGCAATACGGCCCATGGCGTCGCGGTTGTTTATTATGTCATTGAGTGGTACTTCGGAGGCCATCGTGATTGGGCACTCTTGAAAGTAGTGTCGTAGCTTCCGGGATGCCATGAAGACCGTGTATGCTATTTTTGGTAATGAGGGTACCGGGATTTGCATGGTGTGAGGACAGTGGATACGTAGTATACCGGCTTCTGAAGCAGGAATTTGTGGCTGTCCTCCTTTCGTTCGACGACGAGCACCGCACTCATGACCCGGTTTGTTGCCGATATGTATAATAACATGGGTTCGCCGATGTTAGGTGCGGCCAGGATTGGGTTGCTTGCTAAAAGAGCCTTTATTTCTTCCAGTCCGGCCGTTGCTGCGTCCGTACACTCGAAGTGATCGGTGCGTCGGAGAAGGCGATAAAGTGGCAATGCTTTTTCTCCTAGTCTGGAGATAAAGCGGCTTAAAGCTGCCACACATCCGGCTAGTTTTTGGACTTGTTTAAGGTCTGTTGGCGTAGCCAACTGTGACAAAGCTCAGATTTTAGCTGGGTTCGCCTCAATTCCTCTATTGGAAACGATGAAGCCTAGCAGTTTTCCAGCGGGAACGCCGAAAACACACTTTTCCGGATTGAGCTTGATGTCATATGTACGGAGGTTGTCAAATGTGAGACGCAGATCGTTTATTAATGAATCGATGTGCCTAGTTTTGATGACGACGTCATCTACATATGCTTCAACTTTCTTGCCGATTTGTTTATCCAGGCATGTTTGAATCATGCGTTGGTAGGTGGCGCCAGCGTTTTTAAGTCCGAAGGGCATAGTGTTGAAGCAGAACGACCCATATAGGGTAATGAATGTTGTTGCGGTTGTGTCGGACCCCTTCATTTTGATTTGATGGTATCCGGAGTATGCGTCGAGGAAACACAGTGAGTCATGTCCGGCTGTAGCATCAATAATCTGATCGATGCGAGGGAAGGGAAATGGATCCTTAGGGCAGGCCTTGTCGAGGTCTTTGAAATCGACACATAGGCGCCAGGATTTAACCTTCTTTGGCACCACCACTAGGTTTGCCAGCCAGTCCGGGTGTTTTATTTCTCTGATGAATCCGGCCTCGATTAACTTGGCTAGCTCCTCCCCCATAGCTTGTCGTTTGGGTTTGGAAAAGTGTTGCAGTGTTTGCTTGATCGGTTTATATCCCTTCAGTATGTTTAAGCTGTGTTCAGACAACCTGCGTGGGATTCCCTGCATATCAGAAGGGTGCTAGGCGAATATGTCCCAGTTCTCGTGCAGGAACTCTCATAGCGCAGCGTCAACCGTTGGGTCCAGCTGTGCCCCAATGGATGCTGTCTTCTTGGGGTACGTCGGGTGGACTTGAAATTTGACTACTTCATCTGCTAGTTTAAAGAAGGTGGATTTGGGTCGCTTGTCCAGGATCACATCGTTCCTATCCACCATGGAGCGTAGTGCGGTTAACTCTTCGGCCGTGAGGGCTTCAGATAATGCCTCGAGGGCCAGGGCTGCGGTTTTGTTTTCGGCACGGAGTGCTATGTTCGGATCACTGGCAAGAGTGATAATACCATTGGGCCCGGGCATCTTGAGCTTCATGTACCCGTAATGAGGTATAGCTTGGAAGCAATGCATCTCGCCCTAATAAGGCATGATATCCACTGTTGAAAGGGGCCACTTGGAAGGTTATCTCTTCGGACCGATAATTCTCCGGCGTGCCGAATACCACGTCGAGTGTGATTTTTCCCGCGCATCGCGCCTCCCGGCTGGGAATGATTCCTCGGAAGTTCGTGCTACTTTGCTCAATGCGGCTCCTGTCTATTTCCATTTTGTTGAGAGTTTCCTCGTAAATAAGGTTTAGTCCGCTATCGCCGTCCATGAGCACTTTGGTAAGCCGAAAGTCATCCATGATTGGACTGGGACCAAGGCGGCTGGTGCCCGGACTATCCTGAATTTTGGTTCGTCACCAGCATTGAAAGTTATGGCCGTGTCATCCCAGGGGTTTATTGCTGCGACTTGGCAGACTTCAGCGAGGCTGTGGAGTGCCCTTTTGCGCATATTATTTGAGGCGAACATCTCGAAGACCGTCAATGCTCTGAGGTCGTCGTCTTTTGTGGGGTGTTGCTCTGCGGTATTTTTGGTGAGGAGATCCTCGCCGCTCTTGGCCACTTGCCGGAGTATCCAACATGCTCTAAGGCTGTGGGTTGGTATGGTATCCGGTGTTGTGTGTATTTTGCATGGCCTATCGAGCCATCCCTCCAGAACGGTTCCGCGCCCCATAATGGGCTTCGATTTGTTTACTATTGGATCGGGCGACCCACGAGGGTGCATCCTTTTTGCCCGGACGAGGGGTTGAGTGGAAATTGGTGGCTCCCAGGGAGCTGCCTGAGTTTTCCAGGCGCTTTCCATTGCGCAATACTTATGTACTATGGTTGCCAAGTCAGCGAAGCGTAATACGAGATGGTGGTTAATGGCATTCAGGATTTCCTCATCCGTGCAATTATTGTAGAATAATGAGATCGCGTCTTCGTCGCGGCAATCTTTGATCTTGTCTTTGACAAGTAGGAATCTGGCCCAAAAGTGATGGACCGTTTCTTGAGGCTGCTGTCATATGTACATAAGATCGCGTGTATCTGGGTAGGTGGGTGGATTTAAGTCTGAACCCTGACCCAATTTGGGATCTGGAGTTTGAGAAACTTCCGAACTTAACTGTTCGGGCTCCGGGATATCTACTGATTTTTCAGGCCCGTTGTCTGATTCTAGGTTCGGAGGGCAGGGCGTGTTGTTCCGTAGACGGGTATCCATCTCTTCAAGCCCGGAAATCCGAACATAGTTCGTCCTCAATATAGAGGGAGAGTTGTTGTTTCGCTCCTCAATTACCGCTACCTGATGGGTGATCGGTGGAGATTTGTTTTCTCTCTGGTCGGGTTTAAGCCCAATCCGATCATAGTCTGTAGTGACCCCCAGGGCGGTGATGCGATCAAGGAGTTCGTTTAAAGGCTACAACTCCGTCGGATCCATCCGTTTGGAGTGTTTGGAGTCAACACGGAGGCGATTTTCGATGACCCGAGAAGTCATCGTTGGCTTGATGACCGAATGGGCGGTCATGGCGAAGCCACCCAGCCGGAGGGTTTGACCTGGGGCAAGGGCTCCTCCGGAGGTGATACTGTCCTTGACAACAAGGCGAGACATCAATCCTGTCTTAGGCGTCACAGCGGAACTCTCAATGAAAGCACCAATGTCGGTGTCAAAACCGGCAGATCTCGGATAGGGGGTCCCGAACTGTGCATCTAGGGTTGATGGTAATAGGAGGCAGGGGACATGATGTTTACCCAGGTTCGGGCCCTCTTTATGGAGGTAATACCCTACTTCCTTCTTGATTGATCTTGATGAATATGAGTATTACAAGAGTTGATCTACCACGAGATCATAATGGCTAAAACCCTAGAAGTCTAGCATGTATGATTATGATTGCCTCTACGGACTAAGCCCTCCGGTTTATATAGACACGGAGGGGACTAGGGTTGTACAAAGTCGGTTACAGAGAAAGGAATCTTCATATCTGGGCGCCAAGCTTGCCTTCCACGCCATGGAGAGTCCCATCCGGACATAGGTGAGAGTCTTCGGTCTTGTATCTTCACAGCCCATCAGTCTGGCCCATGTCAACAGGCCGGACGCCCGAGGACCCCTTAATCCAGGGCTCCCTCATCAACCCCTTTTGAGGAGTCTTCTTGGTGAAGTTTTTCTTGTTGGGGAAGGACTTGGTTTTGTCTTTTCGGATGAGCTTGCCACCATTGTCTTCCCGCTTCTCGTAAGGGCACTCTGCAACAAAGTGGCTCACATTGCCACAATTGTAACATGTCCTCACATGTTGCTTTCCCTTGACTCCACTTGAGTTGGTCTTGTTGAAATTGGGCCTTGAGTTCTTCTTGCTCCAAAATTGCCTTGAAGCGAGAGCCATGTGCTCATGGTAATCATATTTCATATCTTCGGGGTTGCCCTCCTCATCTTCCTCTTCATCCTATTCTTCCACACTAGCCTTGGCCTTCAAGGCAAGGTTGGTCTTCTTTGCTCTTTGAGAACGCAACACCGCATTGTCGGTGGTCTTGTCCAAGATCCTCATGGCCACAAACTCATCCAACACTTCACTTGAGGACAATGTGTGGAAGTCCAGCCTTTGACGGATGACGGAGGACATGGCCTTATGGTAAGGCATCATGGCCTTGAGGAACTTGCGCTTGATCCAATTGTCCTCCGTATCCTTGCTCCCATGATCTCGGAGTCAGACTGCGAGAGTGGTTAATCTCCGGTAAAGCTCACGAGGTTCTTCATCTTCATTCATTGCAAACTCATCGGCTTCATCTTGCACCACTTCATAGTTGGAGCGTTGAATGCTTGTGCTTCCCTTGTATATGGAAACAACATGGTGCCATGCTTCCTTGGCCACGGTGAAAGGTCGGAGATGCGCAATATCTTCGGATGGAATTGCATCTTGGATGATGAAGAGAGCATTCTCGTTGAATTGATGGTCCGCGGCTTCTCTAGGGGTGAAGTTGCTTGGGTCATGCGGATAGAAACCTTGCTCAATGATTCTCCAAAGATTAGTATTAACATGATTTAAATGACGTTTAAATTGATAGACCCAAGAGTCAAAATCCTCATTTTTCACAATCTTAGGAGGAGGACCAACATGATTCAAATGAGTGGAGGGAACCAGTCCTCCATAAGTAAGTGGAGGTTCAACATGGGCAAAGATGCCGCTACCATTTCTACCACTAGATAAAGGAACTTTATCACTAGAATCTTCCCCCTTATTGGAGTTAGCATCCGCCACCTTGTTAGTGGGAGCGACCACCTCCAACAGTGCGGTGGATAACTTAAGACCATCAAGAAACTCCTTGAACATGCCTTTGACCTCGGTCATCATGGAGGTTTTCAGTGTGTCCAAAGCCGCATTGAATTCCTCACGTGAGACCGGGGATCCCCCATCGGCCGTAGACGAAGAAGGATTCACACCGGGGTGCTCCTCCTCACCGTCTATGGTATCAACCATACTCTTAGGATGGCAAAGTCCTTAATAAAGAGACGAGGCTCTGATACCAATTGAAAGGATCGATATAGTTGATTAGAGGGGGGGGTGAATAGGCAACTAACATTTTTTAGCTTTTCTTTACCAAATTAAACTTTGCATCAAAGTAGGTTGTCTAGATATGCAACTAGGTGAGCAACCTATATGATGCAACAACAATAAGCTCACAAGCAAGCAAGGGATATAACACAATATAGCTTGCACAAGTAAAGGTGAGAGATAACCAAAAGTGGAACCGATGGAGACGAGGATGTGTTGTTGAAGTTCCTTCCCTTAAAGGGGAAGTACGTCTCCGTTGGAGCGGTGTGGAGGCACAATGCTCCCCAAGAAGCCACTAGGGCCACCGTATTCTCCTCACGCCCTCACACAACGCAAGATGCCATGATTCCACTATTGGTGCCCTTGGAGGCGGTGACTGAACCTTTACAAACAAGGTTGGGGCAATCTCCACAACTTAATTGGAGGCTCCCAACGACACCACGAAGCTTCACAAAATGGACTATGGCTCCGGGGTGACCTCAACCGTCTAGGGTTCTCAAATAGCCAAGAGTAACAAGATCCGCAAGGGATTAGTGGGGGGAATCAAATTTCTCTTGGTGGAAGTGTAGATCGAGGCCTTCTCAACCAATCCCTAGAGAATCAACAAGTTTGATTGGCTAGGGAGAGAGATCGGGCAAAAATGGAGCTTAGAGCAACAATGAAGCTTAGGGATGGAAAAGGTGGTCAACTCGGAGAAGAAGACTCCCCTTTTATAGTCGAGGGACAAATCCAACCGTTATCCACTTATCCAGCTCGCGACATGCGGTACTACTGCACCAGACATGTGGTACTACTGCAAGGGCCTGCGGTACTACCGCTTGCGCGACAGGAGCCAGACTAGCCCTGTTGCGTTGAAGCAAGGAGCGGTAGAACCGCCGGAGCGGTACTACCGCTCGCCCTTGTGGTACTACCGCAAGGCATGGTTGGTCTGGGCCGGGAAGGCACGGACGAAGAAAAATACATCCATGGCTACTTCCACTGAGTTTCGATCTGTGCAAAAATCTGACATGGTACTACCGCATACACGGAGCGGTACTATCGCGTAGGGCGCGGATATAAAAAATTACATCCGCTCGTGTTGCTGTGTTGGGCCAGAGGCCCCGGTACTACCGCGCCCACGGAGCGGTACTACCGCAAGGACCTGCGGTACTACCGCACGACTGGCCGGTCCTACCGTGGGCCTCTGCAGTGCTACTGCTCCCTTGAGCAGTACTACCGCATGCCACAACTCAATAACACTAGGAGGCCTTTATTTTGCAGAGACATGGATAAACGATCGGAGCTCCAAAGATGCAAAGGAAAGGTGGTGCAAAGGAACAGACGTGTATGTGATGATTCCACCCTAACCTTTCCAAAGCGGACCCCCTCTTAATAGTAGGGCTTTCCTACGACTCAAATCCACCGAAAAGAAACGTAGAGAAACGTCGTCTTCACTAGGCTTCAAGGGGCAACAAATCGTCTTGTGCCTAAACATCTGAAATGCTCAAAGCATACGATTAGTCCGCAAAAGTATTGTCATCAATCAGCAAAACTATATGGGGTGAAATATGCCCTTACAGCAGTCCTACGAATATCATAGCTAAAGGAAGGCTAACAAGGTGGCTCGGAAAATTGCTAAGCTCCAAGAGACCCCTTTCTGCAATAAAGATTCTATTATTGGGGTAGTTGGCCAAAAAGTGCTTCAATGGATTCCCTTTCCCTAATAAAATTTGATATTGGTAGTTGGGCAAAAAAAAGTGCTTCATGGAGCGTCCCAATAAATCCTTCCATCTCATCCAATATCTAGAAAAAATGATCTCTTCCAATAAATCATTTTATCAAAAAAATTATTGGAGCGTCCCAATAACCCTCTATCTCTTCCAATATATATGGAAATTTGACATCGCCGCCCGCTCATCGTCACTGCCAAGTGTAGAGAGGTCAGGTTGGATATTCTATGAAGAATTAGTGGGGATATGAGAAAGCACCACACCCCCAGGCCTTAATAGAATTATTGGAAGAGCCCCAATAACCACTTATTAGATTTTTCTTTTCTGAAACCTCTTGGAGATGCTCTAATTTGTTATCGTGCTACATCTGATGGTTTTAGTTAGTGGTGTTCCAGCCTGATAACTGTAAGAACTTTATTTTAAAACAACTTTATTCCTCTTAATGAACATAAGTTTTTTTTAAAGATTAGGTGCACGCAGCTCTGTTCAATGGTTGCCAAGGATGTATTCAGTGACTTTGGCGGCATTGGATGTTCCAAAAACGAGTATTATGATCAGGTGAATTAGAAAAGACATAGTTCCGTGGCACTTCAACCTTGCTTCTTCTTTCGGGACCGTCTAAAAGAGAATCTAGTACCTCTTGGTCTTGAGTATCAGAATAGAACAAACAAACATGCCTCTGCAGATACCTTTGCTTTGAAACCGGTCCTGAATATCATAAGAGAATTCGGTACCTCTTATTCATCTTAATGAATGTAAGTTTTTGGGTCAGGTCTTTTGTTAGCCTCTAGAATAAAGCTGAAATAAGCTACCCCTATCCAACTTATTTCAGAAGCTCAACCAAATTTATTTTTTTAGAAGTCTACTAATTAAGACTTGACTAGTTGACTTCTAAAAATATATTTTTGGCTGGGTTTCTAGAATAAGCTGGGTAGGGGGCTACTTATTCTAGAAGCCCCAAAAGGCCAAAAAAGAACTTGCCCTAGGTGCACGCAACTCTATTCAATGGTTGCCAAGAATGTATTCAATGACTTTGGTATCACTAGACGTTCATAAAACGGTACTAGGATAGGGTGAATTAGAGAAGACACAAGTCTGTTGGCATTTCAACCTTTCTTCTTCTTTCAGGGCCCATCTGGAAGAGAACCGCGGATACCTTTGCTTTGGAACCTGTCCTGAATATCAGAAGAGAATCTGGCATCTCTTATTCCTCTTAATAAGTGTAAGTTTTTAAAGATTAGGTGCACACAACTCTGTTCAGTGGTTGCCAAGTTTGTATTCAGTGACTGGTGGCGCTGGACGTTCCAAAATGAGTACTAGGATAGGGTGAATTAGAAAAGACATACGCCCGTTGGCATTTCAACATTTCTTCTTCTTCCATGACCTATCTGGTCCTGAATATATCATAATCGAACGAACAAACCGGCCTCTACGGATATCTTTGCTTTGGAACAAACACCGGGTTCAATTTCTGGTCGCCACTGTAACGAAATATAATGGCGATCACCAGACTTTACAAAGTGCAAAGGACGCACGCGAGATCTGTGGAGAACAAACCAATCAACAAACACGTGAACGAACGCAAGCAACGATGCGACGGATCCACATGCTTCTACCCAGCCGTAGAAGCCTGCAGACCGGACCGCAGGACACTGTGGCATCACGCCGACGTCGTCACGACAATCAAAGAATGGCTAAACAAACCAGCCAAGCTAGGTAGGCTTCACACGGGCGCGAGCTTCCTGCGCGGCAGGGACATGCTGCGGCGCGTCTCCGGCAAGGGGACGTTGGTCCTCTCTGCGTACGGCGGCCTGTTCCGGCGAACCTTCCCTTCCGTCACGGCCTCCACCTCCCGGACCGACGCCCTGACAACAACAAACACCCAAACAAAATGAAGCCACCGATGCATTGCCAAAGTGACACACCCAGCTCAAGAATCGTTGGTACGTACCTGAGATCGATGCTCTGGGACTGCCTAATCGCCGGCGGCGGGAGCTTCTTCGCCGACTTCCGGCTGAGATGGAAGGTGGGCTCGCCGTTGGCCAGCTCGTTCTCCACATCGGACCAGTTTTTCCTCACCCTGGCCTCCGACCTCGCCACCTTACTCCCGGAGTCCGCGCAGCCGTTCGCCGTCTGCTGCTGCTGCTGCTCCTCCCTCCGCGCCTTGGTCGCGCTGTCAGGCCTGTTCTTGGTCACGCTGACGCTCTCTCTAACCGTCGGCTTCGCGCTCCGGTTCTCCTCCGAGTCCCGGAATTTCCGCAGGCTCTGCTCCGTCAGAATGGACGCCGGCGTGTTGTTCCTGGACCGGCTGCCTTGCGATGCCTTTGCCGGGGGCTCGGCCCTCGGCGTGGGCGTGCATTCGATGACGCTGTCGGCCTTCTCCATGGTTTTCGCCGCGGTGCCACCGGATCTCTCGGCGGAGAACGAGCTTCTCACCGGAGGTGACGGGGTCTTGAACTTGCGTGAGCTGAAGTATAGCTCCCTGCTGATCACGGGTGACTTGTCGTCCACCTCTCGCACCGACAGTGGAGACCGGAACCTTCTCTGCTTTCCGGACGACGAGCTTCTGATCTGCAAACATGGAACAAGCGGTATATTTATTCAGGCCATTTCCTTCTGTGAGAATGAAAATCCATGTTTGAAACAATTTAAGTACCTCGCTTGTGCAAGTGTCGACGCTGGAATCCTGCCTAGCCTCAGGCTTGAAGCGCAAGCTGGTGGTAATAAGAGGCGACCTCGCCCTTGCATTTCTTGTCTCGGATGATGTTATACGGTTCGTGGCATCTCTCAGCTGTGCTGCCTCACGTTCCTTATCTTCCAATGCCGATTTCAGTTTACCAATCTGACAAAGGCAGAAGTCGCATCATGAGTGATCAAAAACAAAGTTCCAACTTCCAAGGCCTGCTACGTTTCACAACTCAGCAACACAATCATAATGCCGTACGTACCTCTTCCTTGAGGTCTTTGACCTGTGCACCTTCCTTGTTAACACGGGCCGCGCCAAGTTCTATGGTGGCCACGCGTTCGGCGAACTTGAGAGTGCTAATTGTTTCACCAAAAGAATCTGCTTCAGGATTCACATGCACAAACATCAACGTCTTTGCCTGGCCGCCTGTATCACAAGCAAAACAAATGATCAGCAATGTTGGCATTCTTGACCAAACAAGTTTTAAATCTTGTGAGAGGTTTTGTGATCAGCAATGTTGGCATTCTTGACCAAACAAGTTTTAAATCTTGTGAGAGGTTTTGTGTACCCAAGGCATCTTGCAGCACTTGTGTTAGCTTGCTGTTGCGGTATGGAACGTGTGAACTCTTCTGGGCTAGTGCCGCTATAACATCACCAAGTGCCGATAGTGATTTGTTGATGTGCTTGGCTTCAGTCAGTCGTTCTCCGGCGGCCTCAGATTTGTCCACCCTCTCACTTCCCGCGAGATCCACCAGGTGAAGGCACCCTCTTAAAGTTGAACCAGAAATTATCTCCTTCCCTTGCACATGAACTGTCAACACACTGAAGAAAGGAAAGCAAAGTTACCACATGCAGTGATTATGGCTATGTCACAGATGTTCAAAGATATGGTCTATACAAATGATGCAAGGACTAGGGTATAACCTTACTATACGATAAAGTTCATCATACTAGTTTAATATAATTAATACCTGTGTGAGCGGCTACTTCGTTCATTAAGAGCAGTCGCTCCAACAGCCCGATTTCTGTGGCCAAGTTTCATCAGGTCCAAAACATCCTTTGTGCACTTCACAGGCACTAAATTGGCATCAGGGATGTTGAGTCCATTCACGTGAGAATTGTTACGGATCTCTAATGTGTGTACGGTTAAGAAAAAATCCAGAAGGAATTTTTATGAAGCCAAAGTTTTGACAGCGAAGCAAGGAAAGTAAGCATAAAGCGATATATTTGGTATGCACATTGCCAACATGGAAGGATATCGTTTGTTTGCACCATCAGCCATCAATAGATCTCTCACTTGTTCATTGTATATTTCAATCATCTGTACCCTCACATCATATGTCGTGGTATCTGATCTGTTTTGAGAAATATCAAACAGATCATTTAGCGATCGGTAGTTTACGCCCAAGGTCTCCTCTGCTGTTTTGTCTGGACCACTCTGAGTAACATATGCAAAAAACAAATACATTGTCATAAAAAGACAAATAACCTCCAATAGGACTGCTTCAGTATTAAAGATCTTTATCCCCTCGTTGTAGTTTTTATTAATGCAACTCCTTCCGTTATAGTATTGCACGTCGATTGGACATGTCTCACAAATTTAATGGTGTGAACTCAAAAGCAAATAAATGTGAAAAATTACCATAGTGTAGGTTTTTCCCGATCCTGTTTGACCATATGCAAATATACAAACATTATAGCCATCCATCACTGATCTTATAAGTGGTTGTGTATCAACATAAACTTCAGCTGTTAGAAAGAAAATGAAAGTGAGTAAACTCGTAGCATTAAGAGTTGCAATTAGAAGTACATCATCTCCTACAAAATTACTTTACGGTTTCCCAAAATAACATATCATTCTTGTAATTATTATCATGTAAAGCTTTATGCAAAATAAACAAGTAATTCTATCTTTGAAATAACTATATAACCAAAAAAAAAGGATAACTTTCTTGTGAATCATCAACTATTCTTTAGGAAAATACTGGAGGGAATGCAATTGATTTGCGGTACAAGGGAAACAAAATGAGGAAGTTTGACGATGTACATTGTGAAACATTAGGTCCAAATATTTTGTTGAAAGAGAATATCTTCCGTCCATCCTTTCCTTCCTTCTCAGGGTTCGTAATCATGATCTCGCCGTTTTCCCCAATATGATCCACAGTAGATCGTTGATCAGGTTGGGACTTCGGTAAAGGTTTCACTCTACAGTAGACTCGAATGCTACCTAAGAAACATATTTGAAGTTGTCAGTAACTATTATTTTACTGCAAATAAAATGAACTGAATCCATTTTAGGTTTACCTCTAAGATCTTGGACTTGATTGTACAACTTACGATTTTCCTCCAGTAACTTGTGGTAAGCATTATGGTTCTGAGCCTCGAAATAGCTTTCTGCAACATTTGAATAACGTTTAGAGACCAAAGAGCACGATGATTGACAAAATTCTAAAACCATTACTCACCTAGCCTCGTCAAGTCTTCCTCCCATTTAGCTCGAGTAGATTCAACTTGAGACTTCATCTCATTGAAGGACAGTTTTAACTTCTGAATATTTCATGTTTAGAAGAAAAATGATAATTAGCACAATGCGACAATGTCCATAAAATAGATGTCCAAATTAATTCTGCATATTTTAACCCTGAATAGGATATTTTTCATCAGATAAGTACAAAATTGGTAGGTAATTTTATTGTTTTTACTGTTATTTATGTTAAAAAAAGGAAACTGGCAAGGAATATGTGGACTTGGCATCAAATACTTAACATGCAGCTTGACAGTTCACCAGCTAGCAGTTTATAAGGTACTTAAGAAAAAGGGTGTTGGTTACATGGTATTGATCATGATAAACTGCTAGCTAACAAGTTAAGCAGTACAAAATTGGACATCATTCCCTACCTTCAGCTCTTTTTGTTGGTGTTCAAGTCCTTCACCATCCAAGTATTTTTGGCTACCATAGGGGCATTGCAAAGATTTTGAAATAGCTTCAATCAACTCCAATTTAGAACAGACACCACTTTCATCTTTCATCATCTTCCTTAAAAGTGATCTGACCTGCTAGATGGTACATGTTTAAAAAGTAAGTTTCAGTCATTGGTGCAGAGTTTTTAGTTTTTAGTTGCCTATTTGGTGGTGTACATCATCATAAGGAAAATACACCAAGGAGTACAAATATGATACTGCACCTGATTCCGGTGGGACACAAGCAGAATGGTGAATTCTTTAGAGGCTTGCTCAAGTATTGTTTCAAGGACCTGAAAAAAATCCACCAGCATAAGTTAGTCCACAGGTGTTCAGCATTGTTTGGTGACGAGATCAGCTAAACTAGTACTAAAAGGGGATCAACAATGTATAAGAATAAGCAGAACATACCTACCATATCATCTAAAGGCAAGTCGTCAGCTTCACTCCATTCCAGAAGGAATGCCCGCACAACTCGAAGAACAAACTGCTGGAAAAGTGAATGCTGGGATTCTTCAACTCTGGTTTCCTCAAGGGAGACCTCGGAGAGAAGATGAACAAATTCCAGCATCTGTTGGTTCTGGTCAGCTGAGCCTCCAAACCTGGATGAATGTGAAGGCAACCTCTTGCTTGGAGGTGCAATCTTAACAATAGCTCCATACCGCCATATACCGATCCCACCTGAAAGTTTCCACTCGTGGTATCCTTTGAGACAGAGTATGCAGTCCACAACTTTCATTGATGAACCTCCCTGAGAATTCAGATGCCACATGTTCAAAATATACAGCTAAATGTCAAAACTCTAGCAGTAACACATAATTCTTATTAGCAAACTTCTTAATAGCTTGATTGAATATTTTTTGGGGGGATGAAAATCTGTAGGAGAGGCCACAGTTTAAGAAATAGGAACCTAAATTTGAGTCCACGAGGACTTGAACCTGGTTGAAGATATTTCATATTTGCTCCATTTGTCTCTCACTAAGATACTCTTGAATATTTGGTCTTAGAAGTTAAAATGAGTACTAACAGAAGAGCCACAGCAGTTTCCATTTTACAGTGATAAACCTTAACCCATAAGTGTTCTTGCAAATGTGGAACAAATTCAGTGAATCGTTTCAGGCTATACAGTTCAGCAAATCAAGATACTCCTAGTACTAATGACTATGATTATTTTGAAAGGTGTAATGAATAATTCTCATGATATGCATAGAATAAGAGGGCGACAGTTGGAGCAATGGTAATGCTAAAATGCAAGGCCGTACCTTCTCAATGTCGGAAGCTTCAAATTCCAACAGATTCATCTCGCTAACTGCAACGAGAAAGTTCCTCATGTTCTCGAAGTACTGGATCGCGGACTGCGCCGCCCCATCAGACCACTGCACCGCGTCAACGGGATTCTCAACGACCTGCCGAAGCAACAACGGGCACCGTGAAATCTCACTCACACATGGCAGGCACACCCGGGCATTTGAAGTCCCTCCCTTAACCCAATCGACCGGGTTATGGTTATGGTGGGTGTTAGGGATGGATGTAAGCAGGTACCTTGGGGATGGCGCCGGGGTTGACGCGGTTGAGGACCTTGCAGAGGATGAGGCCGTTGCGCAGCGCCATGCAGAACTCCTCCTCCGACGGCCTGTCCGGCAGGGCCTCCACCGCCGCCGGCGCCATCTGCCGCAGCCATCGCGCCGCCTCGCACCTCCGCGCAGCTGCGTAGGGTAGCGGCAGCAGATCAGAGTCAGGGAGGTTACTAATTTTGCTCGCGATTCGTGCAGACAGACGCGATCGTGTGGTCTGTCCTCTCCCTTGCTTTCATACCCCGATTGATTTATTTTCGAATTCTGAATGCTGAACGAACGGAAACCGGAAATCTGAGATGCTGAATTCATGTGAGTGATTGCAGTGTAGCAGTACTACTACTACAACTAGTTCTCCCGATTAAACCGACGGAATACCGCATGCACTAAATGCATCTCGACTTCAATCAAGCGCAAACCCGAGTACATAACTAATTACGAGCAATCACCACTGCAGTAAACACAGCTTAATACTGCGAATGCCGCAACGGAGCACTCAATCCAGCTCTCGCCGGCGCCGCCGCCGCGGCTCAACTCGGCGCCACTCAAACACCGGCGCAACGGCGGAAGGCGAAACGCGTGGCATGACTGGAACGCGGCGGGAAGGGAGGAGAGAACTCACCGGCCTCCTCGGCCTTGCGCAGCGCCATCCCCTCGTCGTTGATCTTCCCGTCGTCCGCCGCGCCGAGCAGCCTCATCTCGCCCGCCGCGCCGCCGTACCACCCGCAGATCACACTTGTCGAGCCCGCACTGTACTGTGCCCCAACGGTAGGCAGGCAGGCAGGAAGGAGTGTTTGAAAAACTCCGACCCCGAGAAAGAGGCAGGGCAGTGGAGGTGGGCTTTAACTGAAACTTTCCAAGGTCGCCCCGTAGGCCGTAGCGCTATTTTGAAATCACGGGGGTGCTTCAGCGAGAGCTGCCGCGCTGAAAGATAGGAGGCGTCCGCTGCGAGTCGCCCAACAGCGGGCAGCGTCGCCGGCCAATGGGGCCGCGACGGATCGGAGCCCACGTGCTTGCTGAGTGTGTGGGCGGTGCGCATCGACTGCAGTTCAGCGGCGTATTTATGCTCGGAGCCCCAAAGATTCAAACGCCCTTCCCTTTTTATCCTCTTGTTCCTGTCCGATTACGCTTGCGCGACGCCAGGCCAGGCGATGGATTCAAAGTTTCAAACGGTCGATCCCGGTGGTCAGATGAGATCCAACACCGTGCATGGATGCGTCAGTGGCTCTGTACTGCTTGCCTTTAATTTTTTATGATTGCATTGCGGTAGACGGGTGTGGATTATGGCCGTATGGGACTGCGCGTGTGGGGTAGAGCATGGCTAATAGTAACAGCCGGCTAAATGGTCGGTGTTGCCACGATCACTTAGAGCATCCGCGGCCGGACTTGCAAATTGGACCCCTCAAATGCCCGCGGACATTCACCGGTCATGTCTTAAATTTGCTCCTATGCATCAAGTCTTTCATATTTCATCCCCTAGATCCATATAAATCATGCAAAAAAATCTACGTACTATTACACGCTAGCTATGATTCGTCGTCAAAGGTGTCCACGACGTCGATGCTGGGCACCGGGTGGACGGGCACGTAGGAGGGATCCGGCTCCTCCTCATCCTCCTTCTCATCCATGTCCGCGAGCATCTCGCCGAGTTCCGCCGCCATGCTCCGCCTCCATCTCCTGCTGCCGACGATGTCTGGCCTTCACATCCGACTCCGAGCGGAGGGAATCGAGGATGGCCTACTGTTCCGCCTGCAGATCCGCGTCCCCAACATCCCTCACATCCTCCTCCGGCTCCTCCTCCTCCTCCTCCGGATCCAGTGAAGGAAATATGCCCTAGAGGCTATAATAAAGTTATTATTTATTTCCTTATTTCATGATAAAAGTTTATTATTCATGCTAGAATTGTATTAACCGGAAACTTAGTACATGTGTGAATACATAGACTAAATATATTGTCCCTAGTATACCTCTACTTGACTAGCTCGTTAATCAAAGATGGTTATGTTTTCTAACAATAGACATACATTGTCATTTGATGAGCAGGATCACATCATTAGGGGAATGATGTGATGGACAAGACCCATCCGTTAGCTTAGCATTATGATCGTTTCAGTTTCATTGTTGTTGCTTTCTTCATGACTTATACATGTTCCTCAGACTATGAGATTATGCAACTCCCGAATACCGGAAGAACATCTTGTGTGCTATCAAACGTCACAACGTAAATGGGTGATTATAAAGATGCTCTACAGGTGTCTCCGAAGGTGTTTGTTGGGTTGGCATAGATCGAGATTAGGATTTGTCACTCCGTGTTTCAGAGAGGTATCTCCGGCCCTCTCGGTAATGCTCATCACTATAAGTCTTGCAAGCATTGTAACTAATGAGTTAGTTGCGGAATGAAGTATTACGAAACGAGTAAAGAGATTTGCCGGTAACGAGATTGAACTAGGTATGATGATACCGACGATCGAATCTCGGGCAAGTAACATACCGATGACAAAGGGAACAACATATATTGTTATGCGGTTTCACCGATAAAGATCTTCGTAGAATATGTAGGAACCAATATGAACATCCAGGTTTCGCTATTGGTTATTGACCGGAGATGAGTCTCGGTCATGCCTACATAGTTCTCGAAACTGTAGGGTCCGCACGCTTAACGTTCGATGACGATATGTATTATGAGTTATGTGTTTTTGATGACCGAAGTTTGTTCGGAGTCCCAGATAAGATCATGGACATGACGAGGAGTCTCGAAATGGTCAAAAAGATTGATATATTGGACGGCTATATTTGGACACCGGAAGTGTTCCGGAGAAGTTTCGGATAAAACCGGAGTGCCGGAGGGTTATCGGAACCCCTGGGGGAACTAATGGGCCTCGATGGGCCTTAGTGGAGAGAGAGGGGGCGGCCAGTGATGAGGATACAGACTTGGGGTAGGGTCATAGGGCTGACCTATACACCCTATCCAAGGTCACTACCCTCGAAGATAAAAGGGACCAAGAGACAACAGGAGAGCCCCGGTTGTACACGTCGAGTGCAATCCACTCGACGGCCACATCACTCGGAGGTCCTCCTCCCTACCATCACTCGACCATATGGAGAGTCACTCGACCTTACTGAAGACCTCGAGTCACTCAGCACTGTAACGGTCGGGCGTTCACTCCGTAGTCATTAAGATCATTAATAGCACTTAAGGCAGACGTTACCAGTAACGCCCCTTACTTTATGTACATTAAGTCCCTTGTAATGGAGGTGGCCGAGGGTCCTGGCGCACTCTATATAAGCCACCCTCCTCCTCTGGCACAAGGGTTCACACCCCCTGTAATATCACACACATAATCCAATCGACCGCCCCCGGGCACCGAGACGTAGGGTTGTTACTTCCACCGTGAAGGGGCTGAACTCGTAAATCTCGTGTGTACACCTTCACCATAGCTGAGATCTTGCCTCTCCGTACCTACCCCCCCTTTCTACTGTCAGTCTTAGGACCACGATGAAGGAAATATGCCCTAGAGGCAATAATAAAGTTATTATTTATTTCCTTATTTCATGATAAATGTTTATTATTCATGCTAGAATTGTATTAACCGGAAACATAATACATGTGTGAATACATAGACAAACATAGTGTCACTAGTATGCCTCTACTTGACTAGCTCGTTAATCAAAGATGGTTATGTTTCCTAGCCATGGACAAAGAGTTGTCATTTGATTAACGGGATCACATCATTAGGAGAATGATGTGATTGACTTGACCCATTCCGTTAGCTTAGCACTTGATCGTTTAGTATGTTGCTATTGCTTTCTTCATGACTTATACATGTTCCTATGACTATGAGATTATGCAACTCCCGTTTACCGGAGGAACACTTTGTGTGCTACCAAACGTCACAACGTAACTGGGTGATTATAAAGGAGCTCTACAGGTGTCTCCGAAGGTACATGTTGGGTTGGCGTATTTCGAGATTAGGATTTGTCACTCCGATTGTCGGAGAGGTATCTCTGGGCCCTCTCGGTAATGCACATCACTTAAGCCTTGCAAGCATTGCAACTAATGAGTTAGTTGCGAGATGATGTATTACGTAACGAGTAAAGAGACTTGCCAGTAACGAGATTGAACTAGGTATTGGATACCGACGATCGAATCTCGGGCAAGTAACATACCGATGACAAAGGGAACAACGTATGTTGTTATGCGGTTTGACCGATAAAGATCTTCGTAGAATATATAGGAGCCAATATGAGCATCCAGGTTCCGCTATTGGTTATGGACTGGAGACGTGTCTCGGTCATGTCTACATAGTTCTCGAACCTGTAGGGTCCGCACGCTTAAGGTTTCGATGATAGTTTTATTATGAGTTTATGAGTTTTGATGTACCGAAGGAGTTCGGAGTCCTGGATGAGATCGGGGACATGACGAGGAGTCTCGAAATGGTCGAGACGTAAAGATCGATATATTGGACGACTATATTCGGAGTTTGGAAAGGTTCTGAGTGATTCGAGTATTTTTCGGAGTACGGGAGAGTTACGGGAATTCGCCGGGGAGTATATGGGCCTTATTGGGCCATACGGGAATAGAGGAGAGAGGCCAAAAGGAAGGAGGCCCGCGCCCCCCCTCTGGTCCGAATTGGACAAAGGGGGCAGCCCCCTTTTCCTTCTCCCTCTCCTCCTCTTTCCTTCTCTCCTACTCCAACAAGGAAAGGAGGAGTCCTAGGACTCCCCCCCTTGGCGCGCCTCTTTCCTAGGCCGGCCGCCTCCCCCTTGCTCCTTTATATACGGGGGCAGGGGGCACCCCATAGACACAACAACAATTGATCCTTGAGATCTCTTAGCCGTGTGCGGTGCCCCCCTCCACCATAGTCCTCGATAATATTGTAGCAGTGCTTAGGCGAAGCCCTGCGATAGTAGAATATCAAGATCGTCACGACGCTGTCGTGCTGACCGAACTCTTCCCCGACACTTTGCTGGATTGGAGTCCGGGGATCGTCATCGAGCTGAACGTGTGCTAGAACTCGAAGGTGCCGTAGTTTCGGTGCTTGATCGGTCGGGCCGTGAAGACGTACGACTACATCAACCGCGTTGTTATAACGCTTCCGCTTTCGGTCTACAAGGATACGTGGACACACTCTCCCCTCTCGTTGCCATGCATCACCATGATCTTGCGTGTGCGTAGGAATTTTTGAAATTACTACGTTCCCCAACAGTGGCATCAGAGCCTAGGTTTTATGCGTTGATGTTATGTGCACGAGTAGAACACAAGTGAGTTGTGGGCGATACAAGTCATACTGCTTACCAGCATGTCATACTTTGGTTCAGTGGTATTGTTGGATGAAGCGGCCCGGACCGACATTACGCGTACGCTTACGCGAGACTGGTTTTACCGCTGTGCTTTGCACACAGGTGACTAGCGGGTGTCTGTTTCTCCAACTTTAGTTGAACCGAGTGTGGCTACGCCCGGTCCTTGCGAAGGTTAAAACAACACTAACTTGACGAACTATCGTTGTGGTTTTGATGCGTAGGTAAGAACGGTTCTTGCTCAGCCCGTAGCAGCCACGTAAAATTTGCAACAACAAAGTAGAGGACGTCTAACTTGTTTTTGCAGGGCATGTTGTGATGTGATATGGTCAAGACGTGATGCTATATTTTATTGTATGAGATGATCATGTTTTGTAACCGAAGTTATCGGCAACTGGCAGGAGCCATATGGTTGTCGCTTTATTGTATGAAATGCAAACGCCCTGTAATTGCTTTACTTTATCACTAAGCGGTAGCGATAGTCGTAGAAGCAATAGATGGCGTAACGACAACGATGCTACGATGGAGATCAAGGTGTCGCGCCGGTGACGATGGTGATCACGACGGTGCTTCGGAGATGGAGATCACAAGCACAAGATGATGATGGCCATATCATATCACTTATATTGATTGCATGTGATGTTTATCCTTTATGCATCTTATCTTGCTTTGATTGACGGTAGCATTTTAAGATGATCTCTCACTAAATTATCAAGAAGTGTTCTCCCTGAGTATGCACCGTTGCGAAAGTTCTTCGTGCTGAGACACCACGTGATGATCGGGTGTGATAGGCTCTACGTTCAAATACAACGGGTGCAAAACAGTTGCACACGCGGAATACTCAGGTTAAACTTGACGAGCCTAGCATATAACAGATATGGCCTCGGAACACGGAGACCGAAAGGTCGAGCGTGAATCATATAGTAGATATGATCAACATATTGATGTTCACCATTGAAACTACTCCATCTCACGTGATGATCGGACATGGTTTAGTTGATTTGGATCACGTGATCACTTAGAGGATTAGAGGGATGTCTTTCTAAGTGGGAGTTCTTAAGTAATATGATTAATTGAACTTTAAATTTATCATGAACTTAGTCCTGGTAGTATTTTGCAAATTATGTTGTAGATCAATAGCTCGCGTTGTTGCTTCCCTATGTTTTTGCTTCCCTATGTTTTTATATGTGTTCCTAGAGAAAAACTAAGTTGAAAAGATGTTAGTAGCAATGATGCGGACTTGGTCCGTGATCTGAGGTTTATCCTCATTGCTGCATAGAAGAATTATGTCCTTGATGCACCGCTAGGTGACAGACCTATTGCAGGAGCAGATGCAGACGTTATGAACGTTTGGCTAGCTTAATATGATGACTACTTGATAGTTTTGTGCACCATGCTTTATGGCTTAGAACCGGGACTACAAAAACGTTTTTGAAACGTCATGGAACATATAAGATGTTTCAAGAGATGAAATTGGTATTTCAGACTCATGCCCGTGTCAAGAGGTATGAGACCTTTGACAAATACTTCGCCTAAAAGATGGAGGAGAATTGCTCAACTAGTGAGCAAGTACTTAGATTGTCTGAGTACTACAATCGCTTGAATCAAGTGGGAGTTAATCTTCCAGATAAGATAGTGATTGGCAGAGTTCTCTAGTCACCATTACCAAGTTACTGGAACTTCGTGATGAACTATAATGCAAGGGATGACGAAAACGATTCCCGAGCTCTTCGTGATGCTGAAATCGACGAAGGTAGAAATCAAGAAAAGAGCATCAAGTGTTGATGATTGACAAGACCACTAGTTTCAAGAAAAGGGCAAAGGGAAAGAAAGGGAACTTCAACTAGAATGACAAGCAAGTTGTCACTCCCACGAAGAAGCCCAAAGCTGAACCAAAGCCTGAAACTGAGTGCTTACACTGCAAAGGAAATGGTCACTGGAAACGGAAATACCCTGAATATTTGGTGGATAAGAAGGATGGCAAACTGAACAAGGGTATATTTGATATACAGGTTATTGATGTGTACCTTACTAGTGTTTATAGTAACCCCTGAGTATTTGATACTTGTTCGGTTGCTAAGATTAGTAACTCGAAACAGGAGTTACAGAATAAACAGAAACTAGTTGAGGGTGAAGTGACGATGTGTGTTGGAAGTGGTTCCAAGATTGATATGATCATCATCGCACACTCCCTATACTTTCGGGATTAGTGTTAAACCTAAATAAATGTTATTTGGCATTTGCGTTGAACATGAATATGATTTGATCATGTTTATTGCGATACGGTTATTCATTTAAAGTCAAAGAATAATTGTTGTTCTGTTTACATGAATAAAACCTTCGATGGTCATACACCCAATGAAAATAGTTTGTTGGATCTCGATCGTAGTGATACACATATTCATAATATTGATGCCAAAAGATGCAAAGTTAATAATGATAGTGCAACTTATTTGTGGCACTGCCGTTTGGGTCATATCGGTGTAAAGCGCATGAAGAAACTCCATAAAGATGGATTTTCGGAATCACTTGGTTATGAATCATTTGATGCTTGCGAACCGTGCCTTTTGGGCAAGATGACTAAAACTCCGTTCTCCGGAACAATGGAACGAGCTACTGACTTATTGGAAATAATACATACCGATGTATGCGATCCGATGAGTGTTAAGGCTCGTGGCAAGTATCGTTATTTTCTAACCTTCACAGATGATTTGAGCAGATATGGGTATATCTACTTGATGAAACATAAGTCTGAAATAGTTGAAAAGTTCAAAGAATTTCAGAGTGAAGTGGAAAAATCATCGTAACAAGAAAAATAAAGTTTCTACGATCTGATCGTGGAGACGAATATTTGAGTTATGAGTTTGGTCTTCATTTGAAACAATGTGAAATAGTTTCGCAACTCACGCCATCTGGAACACCACAATGTAATGGTGTGTCCGAACGTCGTAATCGTACTTTACTAGATATGGTGCGATCTATGATGTCTCTTATCGGTTTACCACTATCGTTTTGGGGTTATGCATTAGAGACAGCTGCATTCACGTTTAATAGGGCACCATCTAAATCCGTTGAGACGACACCGTATGAACTATGGTTTAGCAGTAAACCTAAGCTGTCGTTTCTTAAAGCTTGGAGTTGCGATGCTTATATGAAAAAGGTTTTCAACCTGATAAGCTCGAACCCAAATCGGAGAAGTGCGTCTTCATAGAATACCCAAAGGTAACTATTGGGTACACCTTCTATCACAGATCCGAAGGCAAGTTATTCGTTGCTAAGATGGATCCTTTCTAGAGAAGAAGTTTCTCTCGAAAGAAGTGAGTGGGAGGAAAGTAGAACTTGATGAGGTAATTGTACCTTCTCCCTTATTGGAAAGTAGTTCATCACAGAAATCAGTTCCAGTGATTCCTACACCAATTAGTGAGGAAGTTAATGATGATGATCATGAAACTTCAGATCAAGTTGCTACCAAACCTCGTAGGTCTTCCAGAGTAAGATCCGCACCAGAGTGGTACGGTAATCATGTTCTGGAAGTCATGTTACTAGACCATGATGAACCTACGAACTATGAGGAAGCGATGATGAGCCCAGATTCCACGAAATGGCTTGAGGCCATAAAATCTGAGATATGATCCATGTATGAGAACAAAGTATGGACTTTGATTGACTTGCTCGATGATCAGCAAGCCATGTTAAATAAATGGATCTTCAAGAGGAAGACGGACACTGATAGTAGTGTTACTATCTACTAAGCTCGACTTGTTGCGAAATGTTTTCAACAAGTTCAAGGTGTTGAATACGATGAGATTTTCTCACTCGTATCGAAGCTTAAGTCTATCTGAATCATGTTAGCAATTGCCACATTTTATGAAATCTGGCAAATGGATGTCAAAACTGCATTCCCTAATGGATTTATGAAAGAAGAGTTGTATATGATGCAACCAGAAAGTTTTTGTCAATCCTAAAGATGCTAACAAAGTGTGCAAGCTCCAGCAATCCATCAATGGACTGGTGCAAGCATCTCGGAGTTGGAATATATGCTTTGATGAGTTGATCAAAGCATATGGTTTTATACAGACTTTTGGAAAGACCTGTATTTACAAGAAAGTGAGTGAGAGCACTACAACATTTCTGATAAGTATATGTGAATGACATATTATTAATTGGAAATGATGTAGAATTTTCTGGAAAGCATAAAGGAGTGTTTGAAAGGAGTTTTTCAAAGAAATACCTCGGTGAAGCTGCTTACACATTGAGCATCAAGATCTATATAGATAGATCAAGACGCTTGATAAGTTTTTCAATGAGTACATACCTTGATAAATTTTTTGAAGTAGTTCAAAATGGAACAGTCAAAGAAAGAGTTCTTGCCTGTGTTGCAAGGTGTGAAGTTGAGTAAGACTCAAAACCCGACTATGGTAGAAAATAGAAAGAGAATGAAAAGTCATTCCCTATGCCTCAGTCATAGGTTCTATAAAGTATGCTATGCTGTGAACCAGACCTATTGTATACCTTGCTCTGTGTTTGGCAAAGGAATACAATTTTGATCTAATAATAGATCACTGGACAGCGGTCAAGAATATCCTTAGTGAGGACTAAGGAAATACTTCTCGATTATGGAGGTGATAAAAGAGCCCGTCATAAAAAGTTACATCGGTGCAAGCTTTTACACCGATCCAGATGACTCTAAGTCTCAATCTGGATACATATTGAAAGTGGGAGCAATTAGCTAGAGTAGCTCCATGCAGAGCATTGTAGACATAGAATATTTGCAAAATACATACGGCTCTGAATGTGACAGACCCGTTGACTAAACTTCTCTCACGAGCAAAACATGATCATACCTTAGTACTCTTTGGGTGTTAATCACATAGCGATGTGAACTAGATTATTGACTCTAGTAAACCCTTTGGGTGTTGATCACATGACGATGTGAACTATGGGTATTAATCACATACAGATGTGAATATTGGTGTTAAATCACATGGTGATGTGAACTAGATTATTGACTCTAGTGCAAGTGGGAGACTGAAGGAAATATGCCCTAGAGGCAATAATAAAGTTATTATTTATTTCCTTATTTCATGATAAATGTTTATTATTCATGCTAGAATTGTATTAACCGGAAACATAATACATGTGTGAATACATAGACAAACATAGTGTCACTAGTATGCCTCTACTTGACTAGCTCGTTGAATCAAAGATGGTTAAGTTTCCTAGCCATGGACAAAAGAGTTGTCATTTGATTAACGGGATCACATAATTAGGAGAATGATGTGATTGACTTGACCCATTCCGTTAGCTTAGCACTTGATCGTTTAGTATGTTGCTATTGCTTTCTTCATGACTTATACATGTTCCTATGACTATGAGATTATGCAACTCCCGTTTACCGGAGGAACACTTTGTGTGCTACCAAACGTCACAACGTAACTGGGTGATTATAAAGGAGCTCTACAGGTGTCTCCGAAGGTACATGTTGGGTTGGCGTATTTCGAGATTAGGATTTGTCACTCCGATTGTCGGAGAGGTATCTCTGGGCCCTCTCGGTAATGCACATCACTTAAGCCTTGCAAGCATTGCAACTAATGAGTTAGTTGCGAGATGATGTATTACGTAACGAGTAAAGAGACTTGCCGGTAACGAGATTGAACTAGGTATTGGATACCGACGATCGAATCTCGGGCAAGTAACATACCGATGACAAAGGGAACAACGTATGTTGTTATGCGGTTTGACCGATAAAGATCTTCGTAGAATATGTAGGAGCCAATATGAGCATTCAGGTTCCGCTATTGGTTATTGACTGGAGACGTGTCTCGGTCATGTCTACATAGTTCTCGAACCCGTAGGGTCCGCACGCTTAAGGTTTCGATGATAGTTTTATTATGAGTTTATGAGTTTTGATGTACCGAAGGAGTTCGGAGTCCCGGATGAGATCGGGGACATGACGAGGAGTCTCGAAATGGTCGAGACGTAAAGATCGATATATTGGACGACTATATTCGGAGTTTGGAAAGGTTCTGAGTGATTCGAGTATTTTTCGGAGTACCGGAGAGTTACGGGAATTCGCTGGGGAGTATATGGGCCTTATTGGGCCATACGGGAATAGAGGAGAGAGGCCAAAAGGAAGAAGTCTTGTGCCCCCCTCTGGTCCGAATTGGACAAAGGGGGCAGCCCCCTTTTCCTGCTCCCTCTCCTCCTCTTTCCTTCTCTCCTACTCCAACAAGGAAAGGAGGAGTCCTACTCTCGGTGGGAGTAGGACTCCCCCCCTTGGCGCGCCTCCTCCCTAGGCCGGCCGCCTCCCCCCTTGCTCCTTTATATACGGGGGCAGGGGGGCACCCCATAGACATAACAACAATTGATCCTTGAGATCTCTTAGCCGTGTGCGGTGCCCCCTTCCACCATAGTCCTCGATAATATTGTAGCAGTGCTTAGGCGAAGCCCTGCGACAGTAGAATATCAAGATCGTCACCACGCCGTCGTGCTGACGGAACTCTTCCCCGGCACTTTGCTGGATCGGAGCCCGGGGATCGTCATCGAGCTGAACGTGTGCTAGAACTCGGAGGTGCCGTAGTTTCGGTGCTTGATCGGTCGCGCCGTGAAGACGTACGACTACATCAACCGTGTTGTTATAACGCTTCCGCTTTTGGTCTACAAGGGTACGTGGACACACTCTCCCCTCTCGTTGCTTTGCATCACCATGATCTTGCCTATGCGTAGGAAATTTTTGAAATTACTACATTCCCCAACACACGATAGTTGGCGCCCACCATGGGGCAAGGTGTCTTGGCGACTTGTTGGTGAAGTTGCAAGTTTTGCCGATCATCATCATCATGGTTTCCGGCGGCGGACTTGCTGTGGGCTGTGAGATCCGTCTCGGCGCACTCGTTTTCGTCACCGACGACTCCGCATGGCTTCAAGAAGCTCCCCTGGACGTTGAGGCGCTCCCCGTCCGAGGGGCGACACACTTCCGCGCGTGCGTCCGCGGTGTCTTTCTCCGGCATCCGTCGACTCAGTATCAGTCGACTCCGACTGTGTTTTCCCTCCCCGTTGTCCGCCGCCGCAAGCGATCCGGTCGATCATGGCTCCAGCGGTGGGTGAAGCACGTGGTGGCTCGGCGTTCGGCTACCCATCAAGTCGCGGCAATCGAGCCCGGCGAAACCCTCCACGACCTGTTCGATCTACCGACTGGCTCCGCGGAGACCGCATCCAAATGCGACAGCAGCGACCCTACGGCGGAAATCTTGATGGTCAACGGACCCCACAGTCCGCCTGGTTTTCGCCGTGAGGACAGCGAAGACAGGGACGGAAATTCGTCGCGTGTCCACGAGGAATACCGACCCGAACCCCTTTCTTCGCAGGAGGGAGAGGAACTTCGTCGCCGCAACATGGATGCACTCCACACACCCATTGTTGGAGAAACCCCCGAGAGTCGGGCCTTGGAGGAGGTGCCCTAGCCAATCTGGCTGAGCGCACTCGACTGGATAACCTGCAGCGTGCTCTTGACGAGCGCGCCCAGGAGCGGATCCACGAGTCCAGTCAATGACAGCTTTTTCCGCCTCCACCTAAGGTATACCATACTTTCATTCAGAACCTCGCATCTGCGGCCTGAATAGCAGAGTCGATTCAGCCTTCCCAGTTAGAGGCTGGCAGAGGGCTAATGCATATCCGGGCCTTGCTCCGGGCAGCTGGAGAGCAGAACACTGCAGTGTCTCAGTCACAGAATAGGATTCACAGCAGATCCGTAGTAGCGGATACAGTCCAGTCGGCCCATAGCCCAAGATTGCCCCGGCGGTGTGAAGGCCGTGGATGTATGATCGTCAGTTCGACCGCGACAATCATCGTCGAGCGCCTACACCTCCTCCAAGGAGTGTGTTGTACGTACCTCGGCAGAATGATGACAGACGCCGTCATAGCAGCAAGCACAGAGCTCCAATCGACCCAATAGAGCCGGGCTTTGATGCGAGATCTATTCTCGTTCAAGGCTTGGTCGACTGGAACAAAGTGTATAGAGAAGACCTTGGCAGGGATCGTCCGAGTGGCGGCAGATTGCATGTTTTAGGCCCAGAGAGTTTCAACAGAGCCATCAGGGCAGCGATAATTCCTCCCAACTTCAGGTTGGCAAATGGAGTCAGTAAGTTCACTGGAGAATCCAAGACCGAAACCTGGCTTGAGGATTACCGAGTGGCTGTGCAGATTGGAGGCGGAAATGATGAGATAGCGATGAAGCATCTCCCTCTTATGTTGGAAGGGTCGGCCCGAGCATGGTTGACTCAGTTGACTCCAGGCAGTATACACAGTTGAGGAGCTATCTCGAGTGTTCGTAAGAATTTTTGAGGGCACATGCAAGCGACCAGCAGGGTTGCCCGAGTTGCAGCATTGTGTGCAGAAGCCGAATGAGACTTTGAGGGAATTCATTCAGAGATGGACCACTTTGCACCACACCGTTGAAAATGTATCAGAGCATCAGGCAATATGCACTTTCAAGGAAGGCATCAAATACAGAGAGTTGGTCTTGAAATTCGGTCGGACCGGGGATATGACTTTGACTCGGATGATGGAGATAGCAACCCGGTACGCTAACAGAGAAGAAGAGGATCGACTCCGTAGAGGGAAGAGTAAACCAGTCGGCCAAGAGGCCGGTGGAGGTAACTCTAGTCGGAAACAGAAGCGTAAGGCCAAACCAGCGGCACCTGGAGAGATTGCAGCAGTGGCTCAAGGAAAGTTTAAGGGAAAACCTAAAGGGCCCTGGCCCCCTAAGAAGGTAAAGGATCAAGCAGGAAATGATGTGCTGGATTTGCCATGTCACATCCACATGAAAAAGGATGAAGAAGGTAATCTGATTTACCCGAAACATACCACTCGGCAATGTCGACTCCTGATCCAACAGTTCCGAGAGAAACAACTCAATGAGAAGGAGAATGAGTCGGACAAAAATGAGGATGAAGAGGAAGACAATGGTTATCCCAAAGTCAATTCAACTCTGGTGATTTTTGCTGATGTTGAGAGCAAGAGTCGATTGAAGGTCATCAACAGAGAAGTGAATAAGGCCGCTCTGGCGGCGACAACCACATACCTGAGATGGTCTCAGACAGCCATCACGTTTGACCAGTCTGACCATCCTGCTTGTGTAGCCACCCCTGGGAGGCAAGCATTGGTGGTCGACCCCGTGGTCGGGGGCACTCGGCTGACCAAAGTACTGATGGACGGCGGCAGTGGTTTGAACATTCTTTACGCTGAAACCTTGAAGGGGATGGGCATTCTGATGTCCAAACTTAGTGAGAGCAACATGAGTTTCCATGGTGTAATCCCTGGAAAGAAAGCCGAATCACTCGGCCAGATCGCCCTCCATGTGGTTTTCGGTGATTCCAAGCATTACCGTAAGGAGAAGTTGACATTTGAAGTCGTGGATTTCCAGAGTGCCTATCATGCCATCCTGGGTAGGCCAGCCTACGCACGTTTTATGGCTCGACCATGTTATGTGTATCTCAAGCTGAAGATGCCTGGCCCCAAAGGTGTGATCACAGTTACTGGCAATCGGCAGAAGGCAGAGGAATGTTTCCAGAAAGGTTCCAAAATCGCCGATGCAAAGATGGTAGCGATTGAATTGCAAGAGTATCAGAAGAGTACAGATCTGAGTGATTTGCTCCAAGCCAAGAAGCCTGCTACAGACTCTGCGTTTCAGTCGACCGGTGAAACGAAGCCGATTCATATTCACCCGACCGATCCCAATGCTGCACCGACTCATATATCAACAACACTCGACAGCAAATAGGAGGAAGCGCTCATCCAGTTCCTCCGTGAGAACTGGGACATCTTCGCATGGAAACCCTATGACATGCCAGGCGTACCCAGGGGACTGCCTGAGCACTGTTTGCGTGTCGACCCCAACGTAAAACCCGTCAAATAGCACCTTCGGCGGTCCGCCATGCAGAAGAGAAAAGCAATTGGCGAAGAAGTGGCTCGGCTGTTGGCAGCAGAGTTCATCCGTGAAATCTACCACTCCGAGTGGCTAGCCAATGTAGTCATGGTCCCCAAGAAGGATGATTCACTTCGTATGTGCATTGACTTCAAGCATATCAATCGGGCCTGCCCGAAAGATCACTTCCCTCTCCCTCGCATCGATCAGATTGTTGACTCGACTGCAGGATGCGAGCGCTTGTCTTTCTTATATGCATATTCCGGGTATCATCAGATCCGACTGTATGGTCCCGATGAAATAAAAACAGCCTTCATCACCCCATTCGGGTGCTTTTGCTATGTCACCATGCCATTCGGTCTTAAAAATGCTGGAGCCACATTCATGAGAATGATTCAGAAGTGCCTACTCACTCAAATCAGTCGGAATGTGGAAGCATACATGGATGACATTGTGGTCAAGTCTCGCAAAGGTTCCGACCTATTGACTGACCTCGCAGAAACCTTTGCCAACCTAAGAAGGTACAATATCAAGCTTAATCCGTCAAAGTGCACATTCGGAGTTCCAGGAGGAAAGTTACTCGGTTTTCTCGTTTCCGAACAAGGGATCGATGCCAATCCAAAAAAAGTTGATACCATTCTCCGAATGAGATGCCCCGTGCGAGTGCATGATGTTCAGAAGCTGACTGGTTGTTTGGCCGCCTTGAGTCGATTCATTCCTCATCTCGGTGAAAAGGCCTTGCCTCTTTAGCGACTGATGAAGAAATCTGATAAGTTCGAGTGGACTGAGGAAGTTGATGCAGCGTTTGCAGAGCTCAAAGCCCTGCTTTCCACCCAGCGGGTGCTCGTTGCCCAATCAGCAAAGAGCCTTTACTGCTTTACATTGCAGCCACTGGACAAGTTGTCAGTACAGTGCTCACGGTCGAGCGAGAAGAGGAAGGAAAAGCTTACAAGGTTCAACGCCCGGTTTATTATCTCTCTGAAGTTTTGACTCCATCCAAGCAACGATATCCACATTATCAGAAGCTTGTCTATGGAATATACATGACCATGAAAAAGGTTGCGCATTATTTATCTGATCACTCCATTATAGTCGTCAGCGCCGCGCCACTATCTGAAATTCTGAATAACAGAGATGCAACTAGTCGAGTGGCAAAATGGGCGATTGAACTCCTTCCATTAGATATCAAGTTTGATGCAAAGAAGGCTATCAAGTCCCAAGCAATTGCAGATTTCCTTGCCAAGTGGATTGAGCAGCAATTGCCGACTCAAGTTCACTCGGAGCATTGGACTATGTTCTTTGATGGATCCAAGATGCTGAATGGTTCAGGCGCTGGGGTAGTATTGGTATCCCCCCGCGGAGACAAGCTTAGTTATGTTCTCCAGATTCATTTTGTTTCCTCCAATAATGAAGCCGGATTTGAAGCACTTTTATACGGGTTGCATATGGCCATTTCACTCAGCGTCCGTCGCCTTATGGTCTACAGCAACTCAGATTTTGTGGTTAATCAAGTGATGAAGGAATGGGATGTCAGGAGCCCAGCCATGACTGGTTATTGCAATGCAGTGAGAAAGCTGGAGAAGAAGTTTGAAGGTTTGGAGCTTCACCATATACCCCAACTGAAAAATCAAGCTGCAGATGAGTTGGCCAAGATAGGTTCAAAGAGAGAGGCCATTCCCCGAAATGTGTTTTTGGAACATATTCATTCACCTTCAGTTCAAGAAGATCCTTTCACAGAAGAATCACCACAGCCCAAGAGTGCCACAGATCCGACTGAAGTCAAAATCCCAGCTGTGGTCGACTTAGTCATGGAGGTTTTGGTCATCACTCCCGACTGGACAGTGCCGTACATTGCATACATTCTTAGGAAAGAACTTCCAGAGGATGAAGAAGAGGCTTGACAAATCGTCCGACGGTCTAAAGCCTTTACTATGATAAAAGATCAGTTGTTCAGAGAAAGTGTAACTGGGGTTTGCTAGAAGTGCATCATGCCAGAAGAAGGCCGAATGATCCTCAATGATATTCACTCGGGGACCTGTGGTCATCATGCGTCCTCTCGGACCATCGTGGCCAAAGCATACCGAGCCGGATTTTACTGGCCTCGTGCCAACGAGATGGCAAAAGAAATAGTGGACAAGTGTGAGGGCTGTCAGGTTTACTCCAACATGTCCCATAAACCTGCATCAGCCCTGAAGACTATCCCACTCATATGGCCTTTTGCTATTTGGGGATTGGACATGGTTGGACCCCTGAGGACTGGCAGGAGCGGATTTACCCACATGGTAGTAGAAGTCGACAAGTTTACCAAGTGGATCGAAGCTAAGCCCATTAAAAACCTTGAAGCAAGTACTGCCGTGAGTTTCATCAGAGAGTTGATATTCAGATATGGTGTGCCACACAGCATCATCACGGACAACAGATCAAACTTCAACTCCGATGAATTCAGAGCCTTTTGTGCCACCCAAGGTACGAGGGTCGATTATGCTTTGGTCGCCCATCCTCAGTCGAATGGGCAAGCTAAGCGAGCGAATAGATTGATTCTCAAGGGACTGAAGCCCCGGTTGATGCGTGACCTTAAGCATGCAACAGGAGCTTGGGTTGATGAGCTCCCATCAGTGCTTTGGGGCCTAAGAATAACTCCCAATCGGTCGACTGGACGGACTCCATTCTTCTTAGTCTATGGAGCCGAAGCCGTACTTCCGAGTGATTTGCTCCACAATGCTCCCCGAGTCGTACTCTTCTCGGAAGAGGAAGCAGAACAAGCTCGACAAGATGCAATCGACCTCCTGGAGGAAGAAAGAGAGATGGCCTTGATCTGGTCAACCATTTATCAACAAGACCTGCGTCGATTCCATGCTAGGAACGTAAGGGGTCGGGCATTTCAAGAAGGAGACTTGGTTCTTCGAGTGGATCAGCAGAAGCCACACAAGCTCGCTCCTGCTTGGGAGGGCCCTTTCGTCGTCACCAAGGTGCTCCACAATGGAGCATACCGTCTCTTCAATGTCGAGCACAACAAAGATGAACCGCGCACTTGGAATGCGGATTTGCTCCGCCATTTTTACTCTTAAGTATTTAGACTGATGGGATGTAATAAGAAATACCTCTCGGTTTGGCTATCAAAAGACATAATTTTACTTTCTTCCAAATGATTGTTGTTTATTTCTTTTGTATGTATCACCTTAGCTGTGAATCTGCTTCCCCTAAGATGAAGTGATAAAAATCCTACCGAGTGGTGAGTCTGCCTCTCACTCGGGGGCTTAGCTGCAGTCCAGTACTCGCCTAAGTGATAAAAATCCTACCGAGTGGTGAGTCTGCCTCTCACTCGGGGGCTTAGCTGCAGTCCAGTACTCGCCTAAGTGACAAAAATCCTACCGAGTGATGAGTCTGCCTCTCACTCGGGGGCTTAGCTGCAGTCCAGTACTCGCCTGAGTGACAAAAATCCTACCGAGTGATGAGTCTGCCTCTCACTCGGGGGCTTAGCTACAGTCCAGTACTCACCTAAGTGATAAAAATCCTACCGACTGATGAGTCTGCCTCTCACTCGGGGGCTTAGCTGCAGTCCAGTACTCGTCTAAGTGACAAAAATCCTACCGAGTGATGAGTCTGCCTCTCACTCGGGGGCTTAGCTGCAGTCTAGTACTCACCTAAGTGATAAAAATCCTACTGAGTGATGAGTCTGCCTCTCACTCGAGGGCTTAGCTGCAGTCCAGTACTCGCCTAAGTGATAAAAATCGTACCGAGTGGCGAGCCTGCCTCTCACTTGGGGGCTTAGCTGCAGTCCAGTACTCGCCTAAGTGATAAAAATCCTACCGAGTGGCAAGCCTGCCTCTCACTCGGAGACTTAGCTGCAGTCCAGTACTCGCCTAAGTAAAAAAAAGTCCTTCTAATCGGTGTGGGCTGGTCGCAACCCTTCCCCTCGGGGGGTAGCATTGTCAAGAAGAAGGACGAGATTGTGGTGAGCAGCACTCGCCCAAGTTTGAAAAATCCTACCGAGTGGTGAGCAGCCCCCCCACCCGGGGGGCTTAGCGGCAGCCCAGTGCTCGCCTAAGTTTGAAAAATCCTACCGAGTGGTGAGCAACCCTTCCACTCGGGGGCTTAGGTGCAGCCCAGTGCTCGCCTAAGTTTGAAAAAGCCTACCGAGTGGTGAGCAACCCTTCCACTCGGAGGCTTAGCTGCAGCCCAGTGCTCGCCTAAGTTTGAAAAATCCTGCCTAGTGGTGAGCAGCCCTCCCACTCGAAGGCTTAGCTGCAACACAGTGCTCGCCTAAGTTTGAAAAATCCTACCGAGTGGTGAGAATCCCTCCCACTAGGGGGCTTAGCTGCAGCCCAGTGCTCGCCTAAGTTTGAAAAATCCTACCGAGTGGTGAGCAGCCCTCCCACTCGGGGGCTTAGCTACAACCCAGTGCTTGCCTAAGTTTGAAAAATCATATCGAGTGGTGAGTGAGGCCGCGGGTTGACCACACCCCCCACCCACCCGGGGGCTGCACCATCAAGAAGAAGGACGAGATTGTATGCACCCAATGATTGGCCCCTCGTTGATGACAGGAACATCAAGATCATTGCTAAGTACCTTGCTGATGAGCTGATCAATGCTGTCAAGGGCTCATCAACGGGTCGACTGCTGATCCTTCTTCAGCACCTGCATCAAACGATGAGAAACCGATCCAAGTGAAGAACAGACATCACTCGAAGATAAACCCAACATATTCAAAGATAAATCCAGAGTTTCCTAACCGCAGATTAAAAGTACTCGGGCACCAGACCCAAAGGAGTTTTAATGGTTACAAAATCACTTGGCATCCTGAGGCAAATAAAGGTGAAGCATAATGTTTTTTTCAATCACTCAGCGGGAGAAGGACTGGCCGGATCGCAGAAGCTGTCGAGGTCAATGCTGTCGGCAATGCGAGTGGCTGCCTTAAGGAAGGTGTCCATGAAGTCCTGGAAAGAGTGCTTCTTAGCATTCGCCACTTTGAGAGCTGCCAGCTTGTCTTCCTTAGCCTCCTTACAGTGCACTCGGACCAACGACAAGGCGACATTGACAGCACAACAAGCGGAAGATTTCTTCCACTCTTGCATTCGGGCTGGAATCTGATTTAGTCGAGTCATCAGGGACTCGAGGTCTTGAGACAGCTCCGCCTGAGGCCAGAGTTCAGCATCCACTTGAGTCATCGCCACCTGCAGTCGAGCCAGATAAGCAACTACACCATCCAAGCGCGACTCCAATCGCAGCAGATTCATTACAACGTCATCTTTCATAGGACAATTGATGGGGTCGAGACCCATCTCGACCCACCCAGTTTCAGCTTCAAAGTCCTGACACAGTTCTGTCCCATTGAGAAAAACGATGAGTTGACGGCATGACAACAAAGTTTAGTCAGCGACAAATTAACTGCAGTCGAATGATCATACCTTCAAGCTTCAGAACAAGTTTCGAGGCGAGTTGCTCCAGATAGGACTCTAGCTTGTCTGTCTTGGTCCTGAGGCCGCCGACTTCAGTGGTCAGATTCTCCTTGTCCTTCCTCACCTGCTCGAATTCTCGACTAGCGTCCGAGATGGCAGTCTTCAGCTTCGCGTTCTCCTCCTCCAATTTGCCGACTGAAGCCAGCTTCTGGTCTGCAAGCTTCGTCTTCTCACGTGCTTCCTTCTGAGCAGCTGCCAGATCCAGATCCTTCTGCTCCAAAGCCTCCTTCATCCTCTCTAAAGAAACAACACTCTTCAGACAGGACTGAAGCTGGCGATTTTCACTACACACATCTGCTTGTGTGAAATCACTCGGTTCAAAGAGACAAAGAAAAAACCAGTGCGAAGTGGGAGCTACAAAGCAGACAAAATGGTCGAGTGTTTACCTCCCATGATGGCCGTTTCTTCTTGAGCAGTCCTGAGATTCTTCTTCGCGAGTTCAAGGTCAAGTTCAACACTGATATGCTTCTTCTTTAATTCGGTGAGCCGAGCTCCAAGATCACAAGACCTCTGCAACCAGAAAGACAGACATGTCGGTCGACAGAAATAAGCGACAACAACGGAGAAGAATTTCTCTAAGACTACTGCCGAATCAAATATTCAACAGTAGTCTCAGGGACTACACCCAGTGGATGCACTTAGTGTGCCCCCACTGGATCAGATCAATACTCAGCAAGGCCTACTCAGCGTGAGGATACAACATTAGACCTCAGTCGACTGCCATCAGTCGACCGTGGTCTCGGGGACTACACCCAGTGGGTGCACTTGACGTGCCCCCACTGGTTCGGACAGTTTACTGAGACTCAGCTCAAGGCGAGTGGAGTTGAAGTTTTCCTAAATTCTAGGCAAAGGAACACCCCAGTGGGTGATCAGATACAAAGATATAAAGGCAACACTCAAAAGTTCAGTCGAAATTTTGCTGACCTGAACATTGGTCTAAAGAGCGGTGCTGGCGTTGTAAGCTACCTAACTAGCCTCATGCATCACTTTCACCTGCTCCATGACAAGGTTCACCTGACGAAGAGCTTCCCTAGCGGAGCCCGGCGAGTCATCTGGAGTTTGATACACAACAAAAAGTGATGGCTGCAGAGCAACCGAAGCAGTCGCTGGGTCATAGGCATGGAGTTGCACTGGAGCAGCAGGAGTTGGTGCAGTCGAGTCCGCCGGACGATCAGTCATCAGCGGGCTGGCAAACGTGACACTAGTCCAAACAGGTTCTCCGGAATGATCGACCACCGCCTCGAGCGTCGGCGTGGACTGAGGAACCTAAACCTCAAACCTCCTCCTGCCAGTGCTCCCACTCCTCCTCTTCCTCTCCTGCAGAGGCGCTTCTTCTTCATCGTCAGGAAGCACAACAACTTCTTGCGGAACTACAGAAAGAGAGAAATGTCACAAATTCTTCCGATTGACGGTCTACTCAACTTAATGAAGCTTGGTCGATCGGACTTACCGACTCGTGAGGTGGCCTCTTCGTCTCTTGGCGCCTTGTCAATGTCCATGTCAGGGGCAGCAGAGGTGGGACTGGAAAGACACATGAATTGGTCAGTCAGAACAAGTAAATCTTCAGTCGACCTACGAAAACACAAGCGAGATACTCACCCCAAAGCAACAGGGACGTCCATCTTAATCCGTTGCAATGTCTTCTGAGCCTTGGGAGGAGCAACTTTAGGCTGCTTGTCCACCTTCTCCGTTGGCTCTGGGGTCGACGTCCGAGTGCGCTTCTGGGTATGGGCACTCGGGACCATGCTCTTTCCGCGCCGACCAGACGGGTCATGCTGCTATTTCGATCGGCATTCGGAGCGCGGCGGCGAGTCGACTTCTTCCTCCTCGTCCGACTCCTCGCTCTCCTCCTCCTCCTCTTCTCCCGAAGACTCCCACTCACCACTCTCCTCCGCACTTTCTCCTCCCTCCTGGTCTTGCTCCAAAGCTTGTTCACCGTTGGGCATCGAATGCATCTCAGTAAATACCTGCAGAACAAATCGGTTGAGTCAGAGTCAGTCAACATCAAGTACAGTCGGAGCGTGAGCGGGAAGCAGTCGGAACAAAAAGTATACCTTGTCGGGCGGGTTCCCATCGCTGAAGGGGACGACTCGCCTGGATCCTCTGGGGTTGTCCTGGTTGCCTGTGATGCTCCTCAGCCACAAGGCTACAGTTTCGGACGGCACTTCTTCTGGATGGACCCGAGCGGTGTCGTCCGGTTCAGAATACAACCACATCGAGTGATCGCGGGCCTGGAGAGGCTGGATGCATCGACTGAGGAACACTTCCAATAGGTCCAGGCCAGTAACGCCATCATTGATGAGTTTGACCACTCTATCCACCAACATCCTCGTCTCCATGGTCTTAGCAGCGGTTACTTTCAGTGGAGCAGGGGTCTAAACATGGTCAAACGAGAAGTGGGGAAGATCAGTCGACTGACCTGGAGCTGCGATGTTCTGACAGTAGAACCAGGTCGATTGCCAGTCTCTAACGGAGTCAGGGAGAGTCATGGCGGGAAAGGCACTCCTATTTCTCTTTTGGATACCTAAACCCCCACACATCTGGATGACATGGGTTTTCGAGTCACTCAACTTCGCCTTTTTTACCGACTGGGAACGAATGGTGAAGATGTGTTTGAAAAGACCCCAGTGCGGTCGACACCCTAAGAAGTTCTCGCACATCGACACAAATGCAGCTAAATACATGATGGTGTTGGGAGAAAAATGGTGGAGCTGAGCACCAAAAAAGTTCAGGAACCCCCGGAAGAAAGGATGCGGAGGAAGCGAAAAACCGCGGTCGACGTGGGTGGCGAGCAGAACACACTCACCCGGTCGAGGCTGGGGACTCATCTCCCCCTCCGGCAGCCTTGCCGCTCCCTTGGCGATTAGCCAGACTCCGCCAGCTTGTCCAGATCCGCCTGCCGAATCAAAGACCGGATCCAATCGCCCTGGATCCAGCCCGGCGGCAGCCCCGCATGCTACGACGATCCGCGTTACTGCTTCTTGCCCTTCGCCGCCCCTTCGTCTTCTTTGCGCGTTCTAGCGCCGCCGTCTTGTCCTTCACCATGGCGATGGAGCGGCGGCGGCGGAACAGAAGAGCAGGGCGCGACAGAGAAGCAGAGAAGGAAGAAGGAGGAAAGGGTGTGCACAGTGCAGACGCCTCGGTTCCGTCACCTTATAAAGGGTCGCTTCCGGGTGACTGACGCGTGGGACCAGGCGATCCTGTCAAATCCCGCAATAGTCGCGCGCAACATACATGGCGAAAAAGGCGGTGTGGAAATCGAGGCATCACTGTTTATCCGCTCCGCCCGCTTCAGCACTCCCCGTCCCGCGCGCTTCCCCGAAATTTCGTATCCCGCGAAATCCGGGATACACCGCAGACAATCGCGCCCAAGATCCCGCGCTCCAACACAACACTTGACGCATGAGGTCACCAATTCATTCGACAGTTCACTGAATAGATCAAGGCGACTGAGTCGACACCGAAGTACTGACGCAGGCGTTCAGACTTGCAGAAAACACTCGTGAAGACACTAAGCTCGGAACAGGTTCAACTTCGACCTACTTTCCACTCGCACCTTAATCCATTCAGGGGCTACTGATGAGGATACAGACTTGGGGTAGGGTCATAGGCCTGACCTATACACCCTACCCAAGGTCACTACCCTGGAAGATAAAAGGGACCAAGAGACAACAGGAGAGCCCCGGTTGTACACGTCGAGTGCAATCCACTCGACGGCCACATCACTCGGAGGTCCTCCTCCCTACCATCACTTGACCATATGGAGAGTCACTCGACCTTACTGAAGACCTGGAGTCACTCAACACTGTAACGGTCAGGCGTTCACTCCATAGTCATTAAGATCATTAATAGCACTTAAGGCAGACATTACCAGTAACGCCCCTTACTTTATGTACATTAATTCCCTTGTAATGGAGGTGGCCGAGGGTCCTGGCGCACTCTATATAAGCCACCCTCCTCCTCTGGCACAAGGGTTTGCACCCCCTGTAATATCACACACATAATCCAATCGACCGCCCCCGGGCACCGAGACATAGGACTGTTACTTCCACCGTGAAGGGCCTGAACTCGTAAATCTCGTGTGTACACCTTCACCATAGCTGAGATCTTGCCTCTCCATACCTCCCCCCTTTCTACTGTTAGTCTTAGGACCATGACAGCCAAGGCAGGCCGCACGCCTCCTCCCCCTTGGGTCCGAATTGGACTAGGAGGGGGCCGCCCCCCTTTCCTTCTCCCTCTCCCTCTCCTTCCTCCCCCCTCTCTCCCTCTTGGTGGAACCTACTAGGACTTGGAGTCCTAGTAGGATTCCCCTCTTGGGGGCGCGCCTAGGAGGGCCGGCCGGCCTCCCCTTGCTCCTTTATATACAGGCGCAGGGGGCACCCTAGAACGCACAAGTTTCTCTCCCAACCGTGTGCGGTGCCCCCCTCCACAGTTACACACCTCGATCATACCATCGTTGATGGGGGGATGACCCCCGGGTAGGCCCAAGACGGCGAACGACACTTCCAAAACATTCGGGCTAGCAAAGCCCCTCAATCCGGCTCTCACTTGGCCAGGTTGCTCAACCCGGCCAAGTCCCTCAACTCGGACGGACTCCTCAACCCGCCCCCCGGCCGGGTCCCTGTCCGACTGCTCCAGCCATCCTGCTATGCGAAGTCAACCGCGACATCATCCGACGCAACACCGACAAGATGGCCATACTGCGACTAGTATTGCTGATAAAGCACATACTGTTCACTCGTCACGCGCAACATCATCTGTAGTGTACTTTGTTCCCCGGGCATTGATTTATAGAATGCCCTAGGGATAACACTTAGCCTAGCTCTCAAGCTACACACAGCTCACTGTAGCTTACATTCCAAGCACACACCCATGCCTACCTAGCTTACATGCCAAGCTAGCCCCCACTATATAAGCTAGCTCACATCCATCCATCCAGGAGGATGGACTCCCACGGCCACAAGGCCACTCACGTATGAACACATTCATGCTACACTACTACTAGTGCTCTTGGCACTTGAGCTCTGCACATATACGAGGCCAGATGCCCACGACACTGACCTCAGATACAGCTCCAGGAGCAACTTTGTACTACCCGACATGTACACCACATATATATTCAGACATGCAGGAGTAGGGGTGTTATCTCTCCGGAGAGCCCCGAACCTGGGTAAATCACCGCGTGTTGTTTGCCCAATCCCGTCCCTTAACCTCCAAAGCAGTCTTGCCCTCACCACAAGCCACCTCGTGGAATCTGTCGTCTCATGAACCCGCCCGCGAGATAACCCCGATAGTTGGCGCCCATCATGGGGCAGCTCGAGGAGCTGGTCGGGAGCATGCTTCAGATGGGGCCCTTCTCCTACTCCGACGAGTCCGTCGCGCTAGCGGACGACATCGTCGGCGCGCTCGCCGCCTCCTTCGCCATGTTGCCCATCTCCGATGCGTTCGCGGCCGACGAGTACCCCAGCGAGGTGCTCAGCTACTTCGACTCTCCCCTCTCCCTCGGCGGCGGCGTTTCCGCAGGGGCAATGGACGTCCACATGGAGGTCTTATTCACTGGTGATGGCGCCTCCTCCTCGTCGAGCAAGACAAGAAAGGCCGCCGAAGCCAGGGCCGTAGCGGAACAGACCGAGCCATCCGATTCGTTGCGTGCCACGATGCAGAGCGTCCGCATCCCCATCGGCACCGACGTCAACGCCACCAACATCGCTGAGGCCCGAACCCAGCTCGAGGAAAGGCGCCAGCAGATGCTGGACCTGACCGAGACACTCGCCGCCACTCAGCATCGCATGGACGCCGCTCAGTTGGAGCACAATGCCGCCTACGTGCGTGCCCGAGGAGGAGCAATCCGCCGGGCCCTTGGCGCCGTCCCGACCGTCTATGAGACCCCAGCAAAGAACATGCGCGTTGCCCAGGTAGCCGCAGTCAGCCTGGACCAGCTCGCGGGTGAGGAGCTGAAGGAGCTTCCTTTTTGCGTATGGCACCCCCACTCCCTTTGGCAGCATCTACTAATTCGGGGATAGCGAAGATTTGAAGGATAGCGTATATTTGAAGGATACCAAAGATTCGAAGGATTAGTTTTTTTCTAGGGTAATAAATTCTAAGTTCTAAAATTCAAGCGAAGAGACTTATTTTTTCCAAAAGAGCATCGGGCGGATGCACGAACTCCTCAACGCCGCCAACACTCAGCAGAACCGCCTCAACCAGCTCGCCAAGCCGGCGGGATCCGGCTCCGCCCGCCTTGGCGGACCCGGTGAACTTCTACACACAGCTTCCTCACCACCCCGCGAGGCGCACTCCGGCCGAGTTAGGACTCGGCGTGATCCAGCCGCCACAGCCGCTGGCGGATTGGGCAACGGGCCCGTCCCAAAGATCCAGTGTGGACCCGGCCAGCATGGCCGGCGTCCGGCTCCAACCGACCCGCCCCCTCGAGGCCTGGTCGCAAGTCGACTGGGCCCGGGCGCCATCGACGATGCCGACGCTCGCCACCGCCTCGATCAGCTCGCTCGCTCCCTGGAGGTGGAGGAAAGCGGCGCTATCGGGCCGGCGTGCTTCGGCCCACGCATCTGGGAAGAGCCCTTCCCCAAAGGGTTCATGGTCCCCTGCGACACCCCAAGTACAACGGGACCATGAAGCCAGAAGACTGGCTCACCCACTACACCACGGCCATTGGCATCACCGGTGCCAATCGTCGTCTCGCCGTGCGCTACACACCGCTCATGCTCCAAGGATTAGCCCGCACGTGGTTGAACAGCCTGCCGATGGGCAGCATCAACACGTGGGTCGATTTCGAGGAAGCCTTCGTCCGCAACTTCGCGGGGACCTACAAGCGACCCGGCCGCCCTAGCCAGCTCGCCATGTGCGTGCAAGGGCCTACGGAGACCGGTCGCGAGTACCTCGCACGCTGGACCGAGCTCCGGAACAGCTGCGAGGGCGTCCATGAAGTCCAGGTGATCCAGTACTTCGTCAGCGAGTGCCGAGACGGCACCCTCCTCAAGCACAAGCTCTTACGCTCCGAGCCGGCCACCATGGCCGCGCTCATGGTGATGGCGGACAAGTACGCCAACGCCGACTCCGCCATGAAGATCCAGGTGGTGCTGGATGAAGCCGACAAGGCGAAGCCGGTTCCTCCTTCGAAGCCGGCCGGCGAAAGCAGACGGCAGCAGCATCACCAAAACAACAAGCGCAAGGCCGACCAACCGGCGCAGCGCCACGACAACCGTCTCGTCACGGCCACCGAGCCTGCGGTGGACCCGGCGGCGAAGCGCTGGCAGACCGGCAAGATGGCATGGCAGCCCGCCATGAGTTTTGAAGAGATGCTCGACGCCCCTGCACGCACCACAGCGGCGCAAGACCCTCCACGCACACGCTTCGGTAGTGCGCCATCACCAAGCGCATCATGAGGGGCGACGTCCCGCCTCCTCCAGCTCCTCCTCCACCGCCGCCCCTAGCTGGCGGCGTGATGCGCGACGATGCCAACCCTGACCAGAACGCGGCCTACGTCGTCTTCACCAGCCTCGGCGATGACAAGCGCAGCGAGCGCCTCCTTCGGCAGGAGGTGAACACCATCATCCTGGCCAAGCCGGAGTTCATGCATTGGTCAGATCGCCCGATCACCTGGACCCGGGAGGATCACCCGGCGGTCATGTCGAGTCTGGGTGGTTACGCTGTAACACCTACGATGCGGCTATATCTCCCACGTGTCGAAGCACGACTTAGAGGCATAACCGCATGGTGGTTTTGTCGCAAGAAGGGTCATCTTCACACAATCCCATGTAATGAACAAGAATGGGATAAAGTGTTGGCTTACAATCGCCACTTCACACAAGTACTTAAATAAATCATACATCATTCAAGGTACACACATAGTCCGACTACGGACGAAGCCAAAAGAAAAGAAGATAACCCAACTGCTAGATCCCCGATCGTCCCAACTGGGCTCCACTACTGATCATCAAGAAACAAAACATAGTAACAACCAAGATCTTCACTGAGCTCCCATCTGAGCTTGGTTGCATCACCTGCACTGGTATCATCGGGACCTGCAACTAATGTGATAGTATCTGGTGAGTCACGAGGACTCAGCAATCTCAAAACCCGCGAGATCAAGACTATTTAAGCTTATGGGTAGGAAGTGGTAATGAGGTGGAGTTGCAGCAAGCACTAAGCAAATATGGTGGCTAACATACGCAAATAAGAGCGAGAAGAGAGCAAATGGAACGGTCGTGAAGCTAGAAAAGATCAAGAAGTGATCCTGAACTCCTACTTACGTCAAACATAACCCAAAACCGTGTTCACTTCCCGGACTCCGCCGAAAAGAGACCATCATGGCTACACACACGGTTGATGCATTTTAATTCGGATCTCTTGTCAAGTTCTCTACAACCGGATATTAACAAATTCCCATCTGCCACATAACCGCGGGCACAACTCTCGAAAGTTTAAACCCTGCAGGGGTGTCCCAACTTAGCCCATCACAAGCTCTCACGGTCAACGAAGGATATTCCTTATCCCAGGAAGACCCGATCACACTCGGAATCCCGGTTTACAAGACATTTCGACAATGGTAAAATAAGACCAGCAAAGCCGCCCGAATGTGCCGACAAATCCTGATAGGAGCTGCACATATCTCGTTCTCAGGGCACACTGGATTGTCCAAACTTTCGGTAGGCTAGCTCAGAGTTGCCCCTAGTGGCCACCGGCGGCTGACAGGTTGGACCAACACTCACGACGAGCACTGGCCCGGGGGGTAAAATAAAGATGACCCTTGAGTCTGCAGAACCCAAGGGAAAAAGGCTTAGGTGGCAAATGTTAAAACCAATGTTGGGCCTTGCTGGAGGAGTTTTATTCAAAGCGAATTGTCAAGGGGGTCCCATAAATCACCCAACCGTGTAAGGAAAGCAAAATCAAGGAACATAACACCGGTATGACGGAAACTAGGGCGGCAAGAGTGGAACAAAACACCAGGCATAAGGCAGAGTCTTCCACCCTTTACTAAGTATATAGATGCGTTAATTAAATAAGAGATATTGTGATATCCCAACATAATCCTGTCCATCATGGAGCAATCTTCAACTTCTCCTGCAACTAACAATGCTATAAGAGGGGCTGAGCAAAGCGGTAACATAGCCAAGCAACGGTTTGCTAGGAAGGGTGAAAAGGTTAGAGGCTGACATGGCAATATGGGAGGCATGGTAAACAAGTGATAGGTAGCGCAACATAGCGATAGAATGAAGCAACTAGCAAGCAAAGATAGAAGTGATATCAAGGGTAATGATCATCTTGCCTGAGATCCCGCAAGGAAGAAGAACGAGTCCATGAAGAAGACAAACAGACGTAGTCGAACGAATCCTCACAACTCCGGAACGAAACCGAAGCTAACAAGAGAAGCAAACCGGAAAGAAGCAAACAATATGGTAAACACACAAGCATAAACATGTCATGATGCACAACCAAGGATGATGCATGTCCGGTTTAATGAGGCATGGCATGGCAAAGTGCAACAAACAATACTACAAGTTAAGTGGAGCTCAATATGCAACGAGGTGCATATTGACAAAACACCACATGCAAGTATTTAGTTCTCTCTCATTTATGAACAAGACAAGATTAAATGTTGGTTAACATGGCAATAGGTAAAGCATAAGTAAACTACATATTTTAGGCAATTTAAATGAGGCCGGAAATAACAAACAACAATTCCGGAAAATCCCCATATGTCATTTAGCAATTTAATGCAAACACAATTTTAACCATTTAAATGTTGTTAACATGATGCGGATGACATATGCAAGTTATATGCAATTTTTATGAAAACGTTGACATGATCATGATATGAGGCATTTGTCGCCATGGCGGAAGGAAAAAGGTGCCATGGCGGTGAAACGGAAATGGTGCCACGGCAACATTTCGGTCCCGATAACTCATGGAGGTACCGGTGCAAAAGGAAGTGTGACGTGAACGAGTCATGCAAGAATGGTGGGGTGCTCCCGAATTCTGGGTTCCCACGGGACGGTGGCATGGCAAAAGAGGGGCATCGCAAGGACAATTCGATCACGGTGCAAAACTCGAGCATCTCATACAACACATGCATTCGGTCCACGGTTGATCGTCTCGGGGTTATACCTTTGAAGAATGCATTTTCGGAGCGGTTCGGGTTTGGTACGATGTAGAGGAAGTAGTCGTTCACGGGTCGTTGTGGGAAGTAGTTGTTCACGTGGCGACGGTAGTGGAAGTAATCGTTCACGGCGACGGTAGAGATACTCGCGATCTTGGCGACGGTAGTTGTTCACAGGTCGTAGACGTTCGGGTTGAGGTACTTGGCGCATCTCGTTCTTGCCGATCCAAACAAAGTGAGACAAAAGGGGCTCGGGTCAACAGTGATGGTAGTCGTTCAAGCGTCTGATAAAGTGGTACTTGGCGGTCTTTGAAAAACACTAGTAGTCACGGCAGGGGTTCTTGACGCATCCACAGAAAGGTCTTGGCGTCCTTGGCGGATGAAGACCGCGATGCGAGGTGGTGGCTTGGGGTCAAACGACCGAGGCAAGGTGGCACAGGAAGGTGAGGCTGCCGTAGAAGCTTGAGGGCGCGGGTGGCATGGCGCTGAGCGACGAGCTGCTGCTGCTTGAAGCGGACAGAGGCAGCTAGGGGCACGGAGGAGGCCGGGAAGACGGGGATGAGCGCCCAGGTCGCAGGGGAGGCGGGCGACGGAGCAAGGTGGTGGTGGTGGTGGACGCGGGCCAGCTCGATCCGGCCGGATCCGGCAGCTTGGGGCTGATCTTGGCGTTGGAGGCCGGGACTTGGCCGGCAGAAGGGCGTCGCGGAGGAGCAGGAGACGAGGAGGCGCTTGGCGGCAGGAGGGAGAAAGGCGCAGAGGCAAAAAGGCGCGGCGGCGGCCATGGCCTCGACGAGGGGGTCGAGCGCGAGTCTTTGGGCGGAGGCGGAGGCGGGGAGCTCCTCTCCCTGGAGCGATGCGGGCGGGCGTGAGTGTGGCGGCGCATTGGAGGGAACGAGGGCGAGGGAGATGGGGATCGAGGAAAGGGAGAGGGGATCGAGCGTTGCGGCGCTGAAGGGAGGACGAGGGAGAGATGGAGACCGATGGGAGTGAGGAGGAGGTCGGGCTAGGGTTAGGAGGGGCGGCTGGGCCTTGGGAGGCCGGCCCAGTGGAGAGGAAAATGGCCAAAGACCTAGTCGCCTGGTGAAAAAGGAAAAAAAGGCTTTTCCTCATTGGAAAAGAAAAGTGGGGCCAAAGGATTTATTTGGAGGCAAAAGGAGAATAGAGCAACGATGTGAATATTCGGAAACAAAAGGAACCTTCAAATGCAAGTGGGTTGTGGTTAATTCCAAATAATGGAATATTTTATAGTAGCTCCCTAAATATTGGGAGGATATGTTATAAAGAGAAATCACCATGTGAATTCCCTCTATTTAAATAGATCAACGATCTATGCAATTTATTTAGTTGAGTTGAGATGCAAAGGTTAATGACATGAAGGCATGATGACATGATGCAATGCAAAAATAAAAGAGCAAGCACAAGGGGCGAAACTCGGAATAGTTGGAAGTCTTCTGGAGCGTCGGTCTCGGGGCGTTACATACGCCCTCGTCCTCAACCCCACCATCGTCGCGCGGCGCACATGCAAGTTCTCCCGAGTCCTCATCGACGGCGGCAGCAACATCAACATCCTCTACCGTGACACGATGACCAAGCTCGGCCTCAAGGCCGATGACCTGGAGCTGACCCGGACGATCTTCGACGGCATCGTGCCCGGCCTCTCCTGCTCTCCCATTGGCCGGGTCCAACTCGATGTCCTATTCGGTGAGAGAAGCCACTTCCGACGCGAACCGATCTAGTTCAAGGTGGTGGACCTGTCCAGCGCATATCACGTATTGCTGGGCCGGCCCACGCTCGCCAAGTTCATGGCGGTTCCCCACTACGCGTATCTGAAGATGAAGATGCCGGGTCCCAAGGGCCTCATCACCATCACCGGCGATTACCGCAAGTCCCTGGAGTGCGCCTGAGACGGTGCCAAGTTGGCCGAGTCACTGGTCATTGCCAAGGAGCGGCGCCAGCTCGACCGGATCGTCGCCCTGGCAGGCAAGGCCTCTGCTGCGTCGATCCCGACCCCGAACCCGGCCGACGAGGCTGCCTTCAAACCCTCCAAGGAGACCAATAAAGTGAAGCTGGACCCAGAAGACGCCAGCTGCAGCAAGTACATTGTCGTAGGCGCCTGCCTCGACAGCAAATAGGAAGGCGAGCTCGTCGACTTCCTCCGTGAGAATCGTGATACCTTCGCATGGACCCCCAAGGACATGTCGGGTATCCCGAGGAAGTACACCGAGCACAAACTTCACGTCCGCAAGGACACCAAGCCTGTTTTTCAACCCCTACGACGATTTTCCGAAGAGAAGAGAAGAACCATTGGTGAAGAGGTCGCCAAGCTTTTGGCGGCTGGCTTCATAATGGAAGTGTTTCACCCCGAGTGGCTGGCCAATCCAGTCCTTGTCCTGAAGAACCAGACCCGGCGCATGTGCATTGATTACACCAGCCTCAACAAGGCCTGTCCCAAGGATCTCTTCGCTCTCCCGCGGATCGACCAAGTCATCAACTCGACCGCTGGGTGCGAGCTCCTGTCCTTCCTGGACTCTTACTCCGGCTACCACCAGATCAAGCTGGACCCGGCCGATGCCCTGAAGACGTCCTTCATCACGCCCTTTGGGGCGTATTGCTACATCACGACATTGTTCGGCTTGAAGAACGCTGACGCCACCTTCCAACGCTGCATGCAGAAATGCCTGTTGCCGCAACTCGGCCACAATATCCACGTGTACGTGGACGACATCGTCATGAAGACCAAGCAGCACCTCACGCTCCTCGACGATTTGAAGGAAACATTCGCCAACCTCCATGAATACAAGGTCAAGCTTAACCCGGCTCGGCTGCGCGATGTCCAGAAGTTCACTGGATGCTTGGCCTCGGTCAGCTGGTTTCTAAGCCGGCTGGGCGAGAGGGCGCTACCCCTGTACCAGCTGATGAAGAAGACGAGCCCGTTCGAATGGAACGACAAGGCAGACGAGGCCTTCCAAGACCTCAAGCGCATGCTCTCCACCGCACCAGTCCTGGCCGCGCCGACTGACAAGGAGCCGCTGTTGCTCTACATAGCCGCGACCTCACGGGCGGTCAGCACGGTGCTAGTGGTTGAGCGACCAGAGAAGGGCAAGATCCAAGCCGTCTAGCGCCCAGTCTACTACCTGAGGGAGGTGCTCTCCATCTCCAAGCAGAACTACCCGCACTACCAGAAGATGTGTTATGGTGTGTACTTCACCGCCAAGAAGCTGAAGCAGTACTTCCAAGAGCACGTCGTCACTGTGGTCAGCACGGTGCCTATCGGAGAAATCATCAGGTGCCGGGACGCCTCTGGTTGGGTCGCCAAGGGGCGATCTAGCTAGCCGGCCACACCATCCTCTACGAGCCCCGCACCACGATCAAGTCTCAAGCCCTGGCCGACTTCCTCGTCGACTGGACCGAGAACCAGTACTTGCCGCCGCCTCCCGACTCGACGCACTGGCGCATGCATTTTGACGGATCCAAGATGCAACTCGGCTTGGGGGACGACATCATACTGTCATCCCCGAAGGGCGACCGGCTCCACTACGTGCTCCAGATCCACTTCGCCGCCTCCAACAACGTCGCCGAGTATGAAGCCCTTGTGCACGGCCTCCGGCTTGCCATGGAACTCAGCATCCGGTGAATCCTGTGCTACGGTGAATCGGATCTGGTGGTGCAGCAGTGCTCCCGCAAATGGGATGCCCGCGACTCCAACATGGCAAGCTACCGCTTCCTCGTCCAGAGGCTGTTCGGATCGTTCGAGGGTTGCGAGTTCCTCCACGTCCCGCGCGCGGAGAACGAAGCAGCCGACACGCTCGCCAAGATCGCCTCGTCCCGTCAAGCCATACTGAAAGTGCAACTATCCCTAGGTGGTTTTGGTAATTCATAACAACATATAGCTCATTGAGCTAATGCTATTCCAAGACTATTATTTCAGGAAAGCTCAATGAATGGCATGGCATGGATGATGAAAGTGGATCCCTCAAAATACTAAGGACAAAGGATTGGCTCAAGCTCAAAGGCTCAAGACTCTTCATTTTATATTTTAGTGATCCAAGATCACATTGAGTCTATAGGAAAAGCCAATACTATCAAGGAGGGATGAGGTGTTGCTTAATGAGCCTCTTACTTCATGTGCTTTGTGATATGCTCCAAAACCCTCAGCTACTTTCCCACATCCACAAATGACCTAAACCCAAAGCCAAAATCGGTCACACCAATTCTTCCAATCCGGCGCCACCGATTCCAAAAGTCATAGCCATTGCCACAAACCCTAAGCAAATCGGTCCTACCGATAGGGATCTCGGTCTCACCGAGATGGGTCTGTAATCTCTCTGTTTCCCTTTGTAACATTTCGGTCTAACCGAAGTGAGCGATCGGTCCCACCGAGATTGCAATGTAAACTCTCTGTTTCCCTTTTGTAACATTTCGGTCTCATCGAAAAGAGCAAATCGGTCCCACCGAGTTTACCTGACCAACTCTCTAGAAAGCTTATTACCAAAATCAGTTTCACCGAGTTTGTGTAATCGGTCTTACCGAGATTGTCTTATGCCCTAACCCTAACCGAATCGGTCTCACCGAGTTGCATGTCAGTCCCACCGAAAATCACTAACGGTCACTAGGTTTACTAAATCGGTCCGACCGAGTCTGTTGAATCGGTCCCACCGAGTTTGGTAAATTGTGTGTAACGTTAGATTTTGTGTGGAGGCTATATATACCCCTCCACCTCCTCTTCATTCGTGGAGAGAGCCATCAGACTAAACCTACACTTCCAACTTACCATTTCTGAGAGAGAACCACCTACTCATGTGTTGAGGCCAAGATATTCCATTCCTACCATATGAATCTTGATCTCTAGCCTTCCCAAGTTGCTTTCCACTCAAATCCTCTTTCCACCAGATCCAAATCCTATGAGAGAGAGTTGAGTGTTGGGGAGACTATCATTTGAATCACAAGAGCAAGGAGTTCATCATCAATGCACCATTTGTTACTTCTTGGAGAGTGGTGTCTCCTAGATTGGCTAGGTGTCACTTGGGAGCCTCCGACAAGATTGTGGAGTTGAACCAAGGAGTTTGTAAGGGCAAGGAGATCGCCTACTTTGTGAAGATCTACCGCTAGTGAGGCAAGTCCTTCATGGGCGATGGCCATGGTGGGATAGACAAGGTTGCTTCTTCGTGGACCCTTCGTGGGTGGAGCCCTCCGTGGACTCGTGCAACCGTTAACCTTCATGGGTTGAAGTCTCCATCAACGTGGATGTACGATAGCACCACCTATCCGAACCATGCCAAAAACATCCGTGTCTCCAATTGCTTTTGAATCCTCCAAACCCTTCCCTTTACTTTCTTGCAAGTTGCATGCTTTAATTTCCGCTGCCTATATACTCTTTGCATGCTTGCTTGAATTGTGTGATGATTGCTTGACTTGTCCTAAGGTAGCTAAAATCTGCCGAACTCTAAAATTGGGAAAAGGTTAAGTTTTTAATTGGTCAAGTATAATCACCCCCCCTCTAGACATACTTCAAGGTCCTAGAAGTGGTATCAGAGCTTTGGTCTCCATTTGCTTTGATTTCCATAGCTTTTGGTGGTCATAGCCTTGGTTTCACAACCTAGGAGAGTATGGCGTCTAGCGAGGGAAATTATCACCGTAGAGGTCCTTAGTTTGATGGTACTAATTTTGCTAGTTGGAAGCATAAGATGAAAATGCATATTCTCGGACATAACCCCATCGTTTGGGCAATTATTTGTATTGGCTTGCAAGTGAATTCTTTGATGGGAGAGAATCGAACCGTGAAGCGAATGCGGAAGAATTGAAGATGCTGCAATACAACGCTCAAGCTTGTGATATCATCTTCAACGGATTATGCCCTGAAGAATTCAACAAAATCAGCCGTCTTGAGATTGCAAAGGAAACTTGGGATACTTTGGTTGATATGCACGAAGGTACCGAATTCGTCAAGGAATCCAAGTTGGATGTGATACAAAGTCAGCTTGACAAGTTCAAAATGAAGGATGGTGAAGGTGTCGCTGAAATGTACTCTAGGCTTGCACTTATCACAAATGAGATTGCCGGCTTAGGGAGTGAAGAGATGACCGAGAGATTCATCATCAAGAAGATCCTAAGAGCATTGGATGGAAAGTATGATACCGTGTGCACATTGATCCAAATGATGCCAAACTACAAAAATCTCAAGCCAACGGAAGTCATTGGAAGAATTGTTGCTCATGAGATGTCACTCAAGGATAAGGAGGAACTTCACAACATGTCAAGTGGTGCTTACAAAGCCTCAAGTGAATCCCCCACATCATCAAGTGAGAAACAAACCTTCAATGAAGAATTGAGCTTAATGGTGAAGAACTTCAACAAATTCTACAAGAGTAGAAGCAAAGAAAGAAGCTCCAAGTCAAGGTCTTATCATGACAAAAGATCTTCTAGTCGAGAGCGCAATTGCTACAATTGTGGGAGTCCTAGACACTACTCCAATGAGTGTACGGCACCCTACAAAAGAAGAGAAGATTCTCCAAAAAGAAGAAGCAAAAGAGAAGAATCACCACCAAGAGAGAGGAGGAGTAGAGATGATCGTTATGAACGAAGACCCTCATGGAGAAGCAAGGATTCGGAAAGGAAGGACAAGTCATCAAGGAGATACACAAAACGAAGACATCAAGCTCATGTTGGTGAATGGGTATCCGGCTCCGACTCCGACAATCACTCTGAGAGAAGCTATCACTCTGACTCCGAACATACTCAAGACGAAGGTGTTGCCGGTCTAGCACTTGTGTCAACCAACTCCTACGACATATTTGATTCACGAAATGAAGGATTTGGAAGATGCTTCATGGTCAAAGGTCCAAAGGTAACACATCCTGAGTATGTTGATTTCAATAGTGATGAAGATGACTTGCTTGTGGATGATGATTTACTTGTTGACAACTCTAGTGATGAATACTATGATGAAACGTCAATTAATCATGCTAATCAAATGAATGACAATGATAAGGAGAAAATTGAGCTTCTAACTAAAGAACTAAACACTCTAAAGTTGGCTCATGAAACTATCTTCGAAGATCATCGAGAACTTTTAAGGGCTCATGAGAAGTTACGCTTTGAAAAGCTCAATCTTGAGCAAGCGCATGAGTTCTTAAAGGCAATCAATGATGATCTCCGTAAGAAAAGTTCTTCTTACATTGCCAAGCGTTTACTCTTATCTACTTACATGCCTCAAGTCAAGTCTGGTAACAAGTACATGAAAGATACTTCCTCTAGTAGTAACAATAATAATGTTAAATCCAATATTGTTGCTTCTAGTAGTTCTCTTGATTCCACTAATGATTCTCTTAGCCAAGTTACACTTGAGCAAGAAAATAGCTTATTGAAGGGAATTATAGAGAAAGGTGTTTACAAGAGCCTTGCCGGGAGTAAGCAATTCGAGGAAATTGTACGCAAGCAAGGAAGACACCGGAAGAATCAAGGTGTTGGTTTTGAACAAAAGTTCAATGCGAATGGAGTTGAGTGGGAAGAAGATCAATACCCCAAGACGAAGTTTGTTCCTCAACAAGAGAAGTATGATCCTACTTCCTTCAAGGGAACACAACCTCAAGATGATCTTCCTCCACAAGACCACAAGAACAAAGGCAAGGATAAGCTTCAAGAAGAGATTGATGCATTTGAAGAAGCACCTAAGGTCACGGTCATGTGGATTCCCAAGACTACGTCAAGTTCTACTTCATCAAGTACAACTACAACTCCAAGGATTCCCATCAAGATGATGTGGATCCCGAAGAAGAAGAACTAGAGAGTTCTTGAGGGTGACTCCGCCAACATTCTTCACTCATATCTTTATGGCAAGGACAAGTGCAATCAACTTCCACATCTTGCACTAGTTCAAGGAGTCACAAACCCTCATGTTGGTAAGGCAAGGGACAAGGTAACCTAATGGTTTCATGGACATCATCTTGTGTGTGCATCACTCTATGTCTATGGATATTCTTGTTTGTTCCTTGTGGGACTAACCCATGTAGGTGTCGGGGGTTGGGTACGACATATGCCAAAGGATGGCTTATCATGGTGGGAGCGAGTAGAACGTCGCCGGTGCCTGGAAAGCGGGATGAGGCGAAGACATGCACGCCGGCGGAACTTACCCAGCTTCAGGGCTCTCCTAGGAGATAACACCCCTACTGCTGCTCTGCGGGGTCTCCGCATGATCACTAAGGCAAAGTGACTACAATGGTGCTCCTGGAGCTGTTTCGGGAGGCAGGAGAGGGCAAGGCTAGCTCTCCCCTCCCTGTGTTATCTGGTCTATCTCTATCTAGGTCCGAACCCTTTGCATGGGTGCCTCGGGGGGTTTATATAGGCCTACCCCCCGGGGGTACAATAGTAATCCGGCTGGGCGTGGGTCCCAATTGTCTGTCTCTCAGGCCGCCGTCTTCCCCGCTGGCTTCTGGGGCCCGCCGACTGGCGGGTCCCGCGGATAGGCTTGATACTGTAGCGGCACTCCTGATGATGCAGGCTCGGTCATTGGGTCGTGACAATAGTGCCGCCATCTATCGGGCGATCACTGTCACCATTCCCCATCCTATCTGGTTAATGGCTCGTGGGGCCCTGGGGAGGAGTCGGCCGACTCCAAGGAGGCCGACTCCCACAGGTCCGTCTTCGAGGCGCCCAGGCCGCCTTTGGCCCACCCACTGACAGGCGGCCCCATCGTCTTTGGGCCGTACATGCCGGCGTCATGGGCACAGTGCGTGGCGCATTGTGGCTGAGGTCAGGGCAGGCATGGAAACAGTCCTGCGCCTCGCCGGAGATCTTCCAGCGATACGGCTCACTGTAGCCATGTCGGCCCTTCGTAAGTAGGGGGGAACGGCCACACCGTGACCATACCCCACATCGTACTTCGGGATGAGGGAGGAGTCATGGGCCGACTCTCCATAGTCGGCCTCTCTGGAGGTCGCCAGCTAGGAGTCTGCTTGTCTCGGAGTCGCCGTCAGGGACTCGGCTTGTCTTGGAGTCGCTCCTGGGACTCGGCTTGAGGGGCGCGGCCTGCCCCGATGTCTTGAAAGGTCCCGGGACTCGGGTTAGCCTACACGTGGCCCAATACTCCGACAGTAGTCCCCGAAGCTGGTGAAGCCCTGCGGACGCTGCATTGTGGGGCTTCAACAGTTTCAACCTCCCAGGAGCGGACTCTGGAACTCGGCTGCCGTCTTCCCTTGGGCCGACTATCGAGAGTCGGATGTTTCAGCGAAGAGCCGCAGCTCGAAAGTCGCGGCGGGAAACCAGGCGGCGTGCCTGATACGCTTCCCCGCAGCCATCAGGGCGGTCCTACCGCGCGGCGCTACGTGGAGAGGGCAGTCTGCCTGCCCACACGCGCGACGGGACGGGCTGTCAGGTGGGGCCCGCCACTACCGTGCCTCGGCATACGGACGGATCCACTGCGGCCGTGGACGGTTAGTTTTCCCACGTCGTTACTGCGTGCAGTAACTTCGTGGGGTAGATCGTGGGGAGGCATGGGGGCATCATGCGCAGTTAATCCCACGCCCGCCCCCTCGGCTTCTCAGCCCATAGGGCTATAAGTAGGCGGGGGGTGGGGGGAGCGGAGCGGCACAGCACGCGTGCCCTTCTTCCCCGCTCCCCTGCTTCGTCTTGCCTTCTCTCCCTCCTGCCTCCGCCGTTGAGCAAGAGCACTCCACACCGCGGCGATGAGCTCCTCCTCTGCCGTGGCCCTCGCCGTGCGCTCCGGCGTGTGGGACGGCTCGGAGGTAGAAGAGGAACACATCGAGTTCCTCCGCCGGACACGCCGTCTCCCCAGCGCGGACCTCATGCGCGCCCGCGCTACGCCGGAGGGAGAGATCCCGCCGGCGCCGGAGGAGGGCGAGCGGGTCATCTTCCGCTCGCACCTCATGCGCGGCCTGGGGCTGCCGGCGAGTGGTTTCTTTCGCTCGTTCTTGGAGTTCCGTAGCCTTCAACCGCACCACCTCACTCCGAATACGGTGGTGTTGCTCTCCGCCTTCGCCACTCTATGCGAAGGTTTCCTCGGCGTTCTCCCCACCATCGAGCTGTGGGGAGAATTCTTCTCTTCTAAGCTCGGCACGCACATCGTTGGCATGTCGGCTCAGTGCGGCGCCTTCATCGCAATGCGGCGCTCGACGGCCGACAACCCCTTTCCTCCCATCACGCTGATCAAGTCGGTGAAGATGTGGCAGCGCTCATATTTCTACGTGAAGAACCTCGCCTCCGACGGCGACTGGGTCAACCTGCCGCCTTACAACGCCGCCCCCCTAACTGGGAGGCTCCCCAGCTGGTCTCACAGAGTCAAGACGCTGACTCCCGCCGGAGCCGCCACCGTAGCGCGACTCCGGGTCTTGACGCAGTCGGAGGGTCTCGTTGGGGCCGACTTGCTGGCCGCCTTCGTGGCGCACCGAGTTCTCCCGCTCCAAGGCCGGCCTCACCTGATCTGTCAGATGAGCGGCCTCCGAGACCCGAGTCGGATGTGCACCAAGGAGATGCCCCGCACGGAGGTGGCAAACATGGTGAATTATATCGCGAACTGCGAGTTCGGGGAGGACTGGCAGTTCGGCAAGGAGCCGTACTCGCGCGACAACCCCCCACCAGCGGTAAGTCGCGTCCCTCTATTGTTTTGTCTTTTTTGCGGCCGACTTCGGCTTCTGACTCTTGTCGGTTTCTTCTGAGATAGAATCCCCTTATGCAGCCTGCAGCCGGCGCCACGAGACAGCCCCGCGAGTATGTCCCCGATCGTGCGGACATCGACGTCGACGACCCCGACTTGGGGGCGGCGGCGATGGAAGACGACGCCGAAGGCGGGGGAGGAGGAGCAGAAGGCGACTTCAGGCCCTCGACCACCTTCGCTGACTGGCCTGACGACGACGCCGAAGGGAAAGTCGCCCCACGCCACCAGCCGAGGGCCGGCTCGTCGGCCGCCGGCTCCTCCGCCGGCCTGGCTGGCCAAGGCGGCGCGAAGAGGCGTCACGCCGGGCCGAGTGCGCCTGGCGGCAAATTGAAGAAGTTCAAGGGGGCGGTTGCCGCGACCAGACGGGAGGAGGCGGCCGCGAAGGCCAACCGCTTCCGAAGGGAAGTGAGAAGGCCGCCGCTAGTCTCTGCGTAAGTCTTTACGCTTTTTTGTTTTCCTTCGTTGAGTCTTGTCCAAGTATTCTTTTATACTCCCTCCATTCTTCTTCAGGGCCCCTCTTTCCCTTGAGAGAGTCGCCGTCCCCTCCGTCATGGGGTCGGCAGAGACGTCCACCAATACTCGGCGGGCCGACCCTGCCGCCGACCTCCGGGAGGCAACGGAGCGGAATGCGCGAGAGAAGCGCGAGGAGGAGGAGGCCGAACGTCTGGAGAAGGCGGAGGCCGACAAGGCGGCTGCCTCCGCCCAGAAGAAGCTGGAGGATGCCGAAGCCGCCCTTGTGGCGAGACGGCGTGCCGAGGAGGCCGCGCGTTGCCGATCGGCGATACTCGTCCCCCCACTGTCGTCTGCACCGCCGCCTCCAGAGTTCACGGGGAAGACCGGGGAGGCCGGCACCGAGAACCCCGTCGTGGAGAAGGAGAGCGGCGAGGCTTCCATGTCGGACACTCTCGTGCCGCCACCGCCGCCTCCACCGACGTCTGGGAGACCACATGGCAAACAGCCGGTGGGTCCGTCGGAGCCGCCGGTCATGGACGAGGCCGAGGCGCGGCTGCTTCTCCAAGTCGCCTCGCCGGTGCGCCGCCGTCTTGAGAGGGCGACCTCGGCGCCGCGACCTCGGGAGACCGGCGCCGCCAGCTCGGCAACCTTAGACGCCGAGGCCACAAGCGCCGCGCCCACCGGGTGGGTGCGCGGAGGCGGCATCGGGCCGCTGAATCAAGCGCTTCTCGACGTTCAGGCGAAGCTGCGCACTGAAGGTAACGCCCTTCAAACTTGCACCAGGGCGCATCTGGCAGCGCGGACGGCCGTCCGAGTATGTTTCCTTCTTCTTTTTGCTTCTTGTTTTTCTCTGTGGGGGCGCGCCAGCGCACCCACTGGGTGTAGTCCCTGATTTCCGGGCCGGCTGCTGAGCAGGCGATTTGGAACTCCCTCTGGCGAGTTCCAAATACTAACTTTGTCTTCAATGACTTATTGCAGGAGTATCATAACCTCCGCGCCACTGCCTTCAACCGCAATGTTGAGGAGTTGAGCAAGCGGGCTGCCGACTTGTCGGAAAGCCGGAGTAAGTTCTTCTTCTTCGCAGGGGTGCGCTGGCGCACCCGCGGGTTGTAGTACCCGAGATTCGGGCCGACTGCTGAGCAGTCGGGCCGGATCTTCCCGGCGATCTTCTTTGCTGACGACTTATTTGTTTCTTCTTTCATTCTTCAGAAGCCAACGACGTTCTTCAGGAGCAGTTGGGCGAGGCCAATACCGCCCGGCGTGCCAAGGAGGAGGAGTGTGGCAAGCTTGCCACGGAGCACGACCTGCTGGCGGTGCAGCTGGCCGAGCAGAAGGAGCTGCTCAAGAAGGCACAGGATGAGGCCGAGAAGAAGGAGGCCGCTCTCCTGGCCGAGTTCGAGAGCGAGCGCTCCTCCCGGACTGACAGGGAGGCGATGCTGACCTCCGGCTTCCACGAGATCGAGGATATCGTTGATGGTAAGTTTCTTTCGTTTCTTCGGGCTTCCGACTAGGTGTCAGGCTGACTTCTAATTTTTCGACTTGCTTCTTTTTTGTCTTGGCAGACTTCTTCCCTGGTCACTCGCAGGCAGTCCCTCTGACCGTCGAGGCTGCTCGTGAGGCGCGAAGGGCAAACGGTGAGGAGATCGCCGCTAATGCCCCCCGAACCGTCGATGAGCAGCTCCTGAGCATTGAAGCCCGTCTTCGTCCGGCCCACCGGCAGATGCGCCGGCTTCAGCGTGCCGGCGCCTAGGCGGTTGCCGCTTTGTGGCCGGACATGCCGGCTCTGCGCACCGCCAGTCGGACTGCCGACTGGCTGGAAGTCGCTGCCAGCCGTCTTGAGGCCTGGAAGGGCTCCTTGGCCCGGGCCGGAGCACGCAGGGCCTTGGAGTTCGTCAAGGCGTGGTATCCAGGGCTGGACCTGGACCGTCTAGCCGCGTTCTGGTCAGAAGCCCAGGCTGAGCTGGAGGCCGTGGAGGGCGCCCTTATCGAGCGTGCGGTGGCCATCGGCGAGTACACGGACAACAGTGTCTTCGTGCCCGAGCGGGCTGAAGGCGGCGAGGAAGTGCCGCCAGAGTGGTTCAGGATGAACCCGGAGTATGGCGAGGACTCGGCGGAGGTGATCGACTCCAGCACCGAGGAGGAGGACGAGGCGGAGGCCGAAGGCGAGGCGGAGGTGCCAGAAGACGGAGCAGGGGCCAGCCTCAGCTCCACCGCGCCTCCAGCAATGAGCCGCGTCGAGAGAAGGCGACTGCCGCCGGAGGCGATCAAACCGAGACCGCCCAGCCGACTGCCCCGGCGCCTGACACCGCCATCTCCTCCGATCCTCCGATCCCAGACATCGCCTCCTAGGCTGCTTTTTCCGCCTCTGCTTGTCTGTCTTAGTAATCTTTTGAAACTTTGTTAGATTCAAACAATTCCACCCGCGGGGTGTATCTTGCACTTCTATTCGATGATTCGGCCAAGGGCCTATGTAAATATTTATCCGATTTCCTTCTTTCCTTGCTTACTGCTCTTTAGGCTTTTCCCTTTGCCGCCTTCCTTTAGTCGCTGCCTTGCCAGTCGGACAGCCGCTCTGCGGACTGTCGCTGGGTCAAGTGCTTGGCTACTTTGGGAAGGCAAGTACTTGGCCGTTTAGAGTTTCTTTAGAAAGTCGGATAGAAAGCGACAGGCCGACTACCCAAGAGTCGGCCGTCCTTGATAGAGGTTAATAAAGACGGCGAGCCGACTACTCATGAGTCGGCTTTCTGCTTCAGAAATGCTGGAGGCCGTCTTACGCTATGTTCGTGCTTTAGGTCCTTAGCCATTTTTCGTGTGGTCGCCCGTTCTTCCTCACTCCTACCTGCCTCACAGTCGCTCTGCGAGCTGCGGCTTTGCCAGGAGGCGGATTGGGTACCGCGCACTACTTGTCTGACTGCGGGAAGCTCCTCATAGCGCAAGGCGGCGAGTCCCCGGGCCGACTAGTCTGGCCCGGTGCCAAGCGGCTTGTAATGAAAGTAATGTACTCGAAGGCATAATTCTTATCATATAGATATCAAAAAGGGCAGTCCCCGAGCTCGTCTCGGGGGGCCCAAAGTCTAAGTACTTTAATACAAAGGGGTAGTGCCATACATACTGCATCAACTGTAAAATCTTCGAAGAAGATTTGCATTCCACGGGCGCTCTATCTCTTTGGCGGAGTCGTCCCTCTTGCGTGCTCGGGGCTTCTGAGCGTCGATCAGGTAGTAGGCGTCGTTCCCTAGCACCTTGCTGATGATAAAGGGGCCTTCCCAAGGTGCCGACAGCTTGTGCTGGCCGGCTGTTTGCTGGATCAGCCGGAGCACAAGGTCGCCTTCTTGGAAAGATCTTGGCCTGACCTTCCTGTTGTAGTACCGACGCAGACTCTGCTGGTAGATGCTGGACCGGCTGAGTGCCAACAGCCGGCCCTCTTCCAGCAGATCGACACCGTCTTGACGTGCTTCTTCTGCTTCTTCCTCGGTGTACATGGTGACTCGCGGGGAGTCGAACTCTATGTCCATTGGGATGACGGCTTCGGCACCATAGACGAGGAAGAAGGGTGTGAAGCCGGTTGACTTGTTTGGAGTCGTGCGTAGACTCCAGAGGATGGCTGGCAGCTCCTCAAGCCAACAGCCGACAGATCGCTCCAGCGGTACGACGAGTCGAGGCTTGATGCCGGATAAGATGAGGCCATTTGCTTGCTCCACCTGGCCGTTTGACTACGGATGGGCAACAGACGCTAAGTCCAGTCGGACGCCCTGTGTCGCGCAGAAACGGGCCAAGGCGCCTTTGGCAAAATTCGTGCCATTGTCGGTGATGATGCTGTGTGGGATGCTGTACCGAGTTGTGATGTCAGCGATGAAGGTCACTGCAGTTGGACAATTCAACTTCTTGATGGGTTTCACCTCCACCCACTTGGTGAACTTGTCTACTGCGACAAGTAGGTGAGTCAAGCCACCCTGTGCTGTCTTGAATGGACCCACCATGTCCAGGCCCCAGACTGCAAAGGGCCAGGCGATGGGGATAGTCTTGAGTGCGGAAGCTGGCTGAAGTGGCTTGGAACGGAAAATCTAGCCTCTTCCAGGGCGGTTGGCCAGAAGAACTGTGCCGGAAGGCTTTGGCGACGAGTGCCCTGGAGGCCACGTGGTGACCGCACTCGCCTTCATGGATGTCTTTGAGGATTGCTTGGCCTTGTTCTGCCTCGACGCAGCGTTGGAAGACGCCGGTAACGCTGCGCCTGGCCAGCTCTCTGTTGACTATGGTGTAGGCTGCTGCTCGGCGTTGCACTTGTCGAGCCAAGATTTCATCAGTTGGCAGCTCTCTGTTTACTAAGAACCTGAGGATGGGCTGGGCCCATGAAGGTGCTGCTATTTCTTCAACTGCCACTAGTGCGACTTGGACAAGGGCGGCCGGGCTGGGTGGCGGCGGGTTGGAGTTCGCAGCCGCTTGTTGATTTGAAAAAGTCCGGGGGCCGACTGGAGCAGTCCTCGGGCCGAGCTCTGGAGTCTTTGATCTTGCCATTGCAGTCCCCGGGCCAGGTTCTGAAGTCCCTGGGCCGGCTTCGACTGTGTGTTTCTTGGAGTCGGATCTGTCTTCCTCAGGCGGAGCCGGCACAAAGATTGAATCTGATTCTGGTGACGGCTTGATAGAAGGCTTGAGGAGGCGCCGGAGGGCGACATCGGATGGTATTGCCTGGCGGGTGGAGCCGATTCGTGCCAAGGCGTCTGCTTGGTCGTTGTCGTTCCTTGGCACGTGGAGGAACTCGCACCCCTCGAAGTATCCGCTAAGTTGCTGGACGAGGAAACGGTAGCTCGCCATATTTGCGTCCTTGGCGTCCCAATCACTAGATGATTGTTGGACCACCAAGTCAGATTCGCCATAACACAGGATCCGGCGAATGCCGAGTTCTTTGGCAAGCCGGAGCCTATGGATGAGCGCCTCGTACTCAGCCACGTTGTTGGAGGTGGCGAAGTGGATCTATAGCGCATATCTGAGCTTGTCTCCCTTGGGGGAAGTGAGGACGACGCTGGCTCCCAAGCCGGTGCGCATCTTGGAGCCTTCGAAGTGCATCTGCCAATGGGTGGAGTCCGCGCTGGCGGCAAATACTGGGTCTCGGCCCAGTCGACGAGGAAGTCTGCCAGTGCTTGCGACTTGATGGCGGTGCGGGGCTCTTAGTAGATGGTGTAGGGGGCCAGGTCGATGGCCCATTTGGCCACTCGGCCAGAAGCATCTCGGCTTCCGATGATCTCGGCCAGTGGAGCTGTGCAGACCATAGTGATTGGTTGCTCTTGGAAGTAAGGCTTCAATTTCTTGGTGGCAAAATGCACGCCGTAGAACATCTTCTGGTAATGGGGGTAGTTCTGCTTGGAGGCCGAAAGCACCTCACTCAAGTAATATACCGGTCTCTGGACAGGTAGCGCCTTGCCTTCCTCCTTGCGCTTGACTACAATGACTGTGCTGACTACTCGGCTGGTGGCGGCAATGTATAGGAGCATGGGCTCTTTGGGAGTCGGAGCCGCCAGCACAGGGGGAGTAGTCAACATCTTCTTTAGCTGGAGAAAAGCCTCGTCCGCCTTGGGAGTCCACTCAAAGAAGGTCATCTTCTTCATGAGCTGATACAAGGGGAGAGCCTTCTCGCCCAGCCGACTGATGAATCGGCTGATGGATGCCAAACAGCCGGTGAACTTCTGCACATCTAACAGTCGTCTGGGTGCTTTCATCCTCTCGATGGCCTTGATCTTCACAGGATTGCACTCTATGTCGCGTTCGGAGACCAGGAAACCGAGGAGCTGGCCGGCTGGTACTCCAAAAACGCACTTCTTTGGGTTGAGCTTGATCTGGAATCGGCGCAGATTCTCAAATGTTTCCTTGAGGTTCTCCAGCAAGGTTCCACGCTTCTCCGTCTTCACCACTACATCATCCACATAGACGTGGGCATTTCTGCCGAGTTGCTTCAGGAGGCACTTCTGCATGCAACGCTGAAAGGTGGCGCCGGTGTTTCTTAAGCCGAACGTCATGGTCAGGTAGCAGAAGGCTCCAAACGGCGTGATGAAGGCGGTCTTCAGTCTGTCGGCCGGGCTCAGCTTGATCTGGTGATATCCTGAATATGCGTCTAGGAAACTCAACAACTCGCATCCGGCTGTGGAGTCTATCACCTGATCGATTCTCGGTAGAGCAAATGGGTCCTTGGGGCAAGCTTTGTTGAGGCTCGTGTAATCAATGCACATCCGCCACTGCTTGTTCTTCTTCAGCACCAGTACTGGGTTTGCCAGCCACTCTGGAAAAAACACTTCCATGATGAAGCCGGCTGCCAGGAGCCGGGCTATTTCTTCTCCAACAACTCTTATTTTTTCTTCTGATAGGCGGCGCAAGGGCTGCCTGACGGGATTCATATCAGATCGGACGTGTAATTTGTGCTCGGCAAATTCCGTCGGGACACCAGGCATGTCCTTGGGGGACCATGCGAAGATGTCGCGATTCTCACGGAGGAAATCGATGAGCTCGCCTTCCTATTTGCTGTCAAGGCCTGTGCCCATGACAGCGTATCTCTCTGGGTGCTCCGGGTCCAACGGTATCTTCTTTGCTTCTTTGGCCGGCTTGAAGGATCCTTCTGCTTCCGACTCCTTGGGGTCGGGCGATAACTCGGGCTGCTTGCCGTCCATCGCCACGACCCGATCAAGAAGCCGTTTCTCAGCCGCGATCACCAAGGACTCAGCCAGTCGACTACTTTCGGCCGCGCAAGCGGACGACTTCCTGTAGTCGCCGGACACGGTTAGGATTCCCTTGGAACTCGGCATCTTCATCTTGAGGTAGGGGTAGTGGGGGACCACCATGAACTTAGCCAAGGCGGGTCGGCCAAGCAATGCGTGATATGGGCTTTCAAGGTCCACCACCTCAAACCAAATTGGCTCTCGACGGAAATGATCCTTGTCTCCGAAGAGGACATCTATCAGGATCTTGCCGATTGGTGAGCAGGAAAGGCCAGGGATGATTCCGTGGAACACAGTCCGGCTGCTTTGAAGCTGTCTTCGCTTGATTCCTAATTTCTCCATTGTATCTTTGTACAGGATGTTGATATTGCTGCCTCCGTCTATCAGTACTCGCGAGAAGCGATCGGCCCACCTATCTGTGGCGAGTGTGGCGCCTAAGACCAAGGCGTAGGAGCCCGGACTCGGCATCACCTATGGGTGATCAGCTCTGCTCCAACTGATAGGCCTCTCGGACCAATGCATGAACTCTGGAGTACTTGATGCAACCGCATTCACTTCTTGCTGCTGTTGGCGCCTGCTGCGTCGATCATCCGCCACACTGGTGAACACCACATAGGCTCCATGCTCATCCGGGAACTCGTCTTGTATCGCGCCGACTGGCCTGACAGCCGACTGCTGGGGCGACTGTGGAGGAGGCGGCCCAGCAGGAGGGGGAGGGAGCAGGCCGTCCCCCTTGGCGATTCTGGTCAGCCAGTGGCATTTCCTGGTGGTGTGGTTTGATGGCTTCGCGCCGCTGTGGAACTTGCAGGGTCCATCTAGAGTCTGCTCGTAGGAGAAAGCCGGCAGCTAGTTGGACTTGCCGCCCTTTGGTCGTTTCGCCGGAGGCGGTCCCTCCAACTGCTGGTCTTCTGCTGTTGCCACTTGCCGACTGTTGGAAGTCGGCTTCGGGGCTTTGCGCTTCTGGTCATTCTGTTGTTGCCGCCGACTGGTGTCTCCAGCCGGAGTTCTTGGAGCCTGAGGGGCGACTTTGCCAGATGTGCTGACCCGAATCTCCAACTTCATGGAGGAGTCGGCCGTGGCGTACTTGTCCGCTGTGATCAGCAGCTCATCGAGGGTCTCCGGCTCGTCGCAGAGGAGCTTGTGCTTGAGGAGGGTGCCTTCTCTGCACCCGGCAGTCAAGTACTCGATGGCCTGCACCTCGTGCACGCCCTCGCAGGAGTTCCGGAGTTCTCCCTAGCGCGTGAGGTAGTCGCGAGTAGACTCGTCAGGGCCTTGCACGCACAAGGAGAGTTGGCGTGGCTTGGGAGGTCGCTTGTACGTGCTGGTGAAGTTGCGGACGAAAGCCTCGGTGAAGTCGACCCAGCTGTTGATGCTGCGAGGCTTCAGACTGTTCAACCACGTCCGGGCCGAGCCCTGGAGCATGAGCGGGACGTATCTTACAGCAACACGCTTGTTGCCGTTCGCTATGTTGACGGCGGTGGAGTAGTCGATCAGCCAATCTTCCGGCTTCACGGTGCCGGTATATTTGGGCGTGTCTCGGGGGAGCGTGAACCCTTTGGGGAAGGGCTCATCTCAGATGCGGGGTCCAAAGCAGGGGGGACCCAACTCGTCTTCTTCTTCCAGTGCCAGGGATCGGTGGAGTCAGTCGATCCGGTGGCAGGCGTCGTTCTCTGCGACTCCCTCTCGGCGGCCAAGGCGGTCGCCGAGAGTCGGATGTTCCACGGGCGGCGGGGAGACTCGCCTTTCTCTACGAGGAGGGGGAGGCAGGTAGTCGTCACGTCGTTCCACCGCTTTGGGGCGGCCGTCTTGGTCGCGCTCGATGGTGATGTGAGTCCGACTGTGGCTGAAAGCCAGCTCCTTGTCCTTCTACCCATGGGCCCCGCCAGTCGGCGTCCGTGACGTCGCTCCTTGGTCTCGGCGAGGCAGTGGGTCGTCGTTTTGGCGCTGCGGCGCCTCGGTGCGGCAGCCGGCATCATTCTGCGCGGCAGCCGCGTCGAGGAGCTGCTGAACTCGTTCCATCATTACGCGGCGCTCTTCGCCTTCGAAGTTGTCGAGCTCGTCTGCCGCCGCCTGGGCGGCACGGATATTCTCTGCGGGCGTGGCATACACAGGGCGATCGGCCCCGAAGAGGTTGGCGATTGCCGCGCCGCGCTGTCGGACTGCGCCTAGGCAGCTAGGCCCGGTCGGAGCCGGCGAGCCGCCTACGGCGCGATCCATCTCGCGTTGGTAAGCTTCTGACAAGCGCCTCATGCTTGCCAGCTTCTTCGCGCCTTCGACGAGCTGAAGGCGGAGCGTCTCCAGCGTCTCGGCGTCGGCGTCTTCCGGAATCGGCGCTGCAAGGCCTCGCAGTGCCGCGTCAAGCGGGTCGTGCGCTCCTTCGCCGGAGCGCTCGCCGTGGTCGAGGACGAGGACCTCAGTGACGGTGCTTCCGCCGCTCCCCGCGCAAGGGAGCGGCTCGTCGTAGACCACCACGTTGGTGGGGAACGCGTCAAGCGACGCGGTGTCAGAGTCGACCAGCATCGGGGCGGTGGATCCTATGGACTCCAGGTCCGCGGCAGGCTCGCCGACGACGTGGAGTTGGTCGAGGAGGCCCGCGAGGAGGCTCTCGGGGACACTCGTGCCTGCATCGGACGCAGGATCATCGGAGAGGCGAACCTCGCCGATAAGATCGGTGAGGCAGCTGGCCGCACAGGCGATCTCAGCGCCGTGCAGCGCGTCGGCACAGACACCATCCGTCGTGCCGGGCTGGCTGTGCTCGCCGGGGAGGAACAGGGTTCCCATCCAGAGCAGATCTCCGGACGATGGTGCACCTCGCCCCACGGTGGGCGCCAAATGTCTGGGGTTGGGTACGACATATGCCAAAGGATGGCTTATCATGGTGGAAGCGAGTAGAACGTCACCGGTGCCTGGAAGCGGGATGAGGCGAAGACATGCACGCCGGCGGAACTTACCCAGCTTCAGGGCTCTCCTAGGAGATAACACCCCTACTGCTGCTCTGCGGGGTCTCCGCATGATCACTAAGGCAAAGTGACTACAATGGTGCTCCTGGAGCTGTTTCGGGAGGCAGGAGAGGGCAAGGCTAGCTCTCCCCTCCCTGTGTTATCTGGTCTATCTCTATCTAGGTCCGAACCCTTTGCATGGGTGCCTCTGGGGGTTTATATAGGGCTACCCCCCGGGGTTACAATAGTAATCCGGCTGGGCGCGGGTCCCAGCTGTCTGTCTCTCAGGTCGCCGTCTTCCCCGCCGGCTTCTGGGGCCCGCCGACTGGCGGGTCCCGCGGACAGGCTTGATACTGTAGCGGCACTCCTGATGACGCAGGCTCGGTCATTGGGTCGTGACAACAATGCCGCCATCTATCGGGCGATCACTGTCACCATTCCCCATCCTATCTGGTTAATGGCTCGTGGGGCCCTGGGGAGGAGTCGGCCGACTCCAAGGAGGCCGACTCCCACAGGTCCGTCTTCGGGGCGCCCAGGCCACCTTCGGCCCACCCACTGACAGGCGGCCCCGCCGTCTTCGGGCCGTACAGGCCGGCGTCGTGGGCACAGTGCGTGGCGCACTGTGGCTGAGGTTAGGGCAGGCATGGCAACAGTGTCGCGCCTCGCCAGAGATCTTCCAGCGATACGGCTCATTGTAGCCATGCCGGCCCTTCGTAAGCAGGGGGAACGGCCACGCCGTGACCGTACCCCACATCGTACTTCGGGATGAGGGAGGAGTCATGGGCCGACTCTCCATAGTCGACCTCTTTGGAGGTCGCCATCTCGGAGTCTGCTTGTCTCGGAGTCGCCGTCTGGGACTCGGCTTGTCTTGGAGTCGCTCCTGGGACTCGGCTTGAGGGGCGCGGCCTGCCCCGATGTCTTGAAAGGTCCTGAGACTCGGGTTAGCCTACCCGTGGCCCAATACTCCGACAGTAGGCAAGTTGAAAGAGCAACTCACTCCAAAGGAAAGCTCCAAATGATCTACTTCAACATTGAGCATCCACATCTTCAACACCTAAATGAAGTCATCATCGACAAAACCCAAGGTTAGTTCATCCCTCTAAAGGGGGATCTCACATCTAGGGGGAGCTTAACTCAATAAAATTGAGTCAAAGCAACTCTAATGGTGTGAACACATAAATGCATTATGTAAAAGTGGTAACCCCACTTGAGCTTAAACGATGAGTATGACCTATGATCAAATGTTCTCATTTGACTCCTAAGTCAATATACTCATATATAGATGACCTAGTCATCGCCAATTGTTTGATAGATGCTAGAATTGGTTGTGCATGCTTTGCCACATATTTCATTTGCCATTTTATTGTGTGAGCATGTTGGTGCATATTTTACTCATTCAAGGACATCCACTTGTTGTTTTGATTGTTTGTTTCATTCCTCTTTTGGCCAAGTGGATGGACAAGAATGCCTAAGAACCCTCTCTAGCTATCTATGCTTTTCTCGTCTCAAACTCTATTCATGCTACATCACAAAATTTGATCAAGTCAGATTCGAACCACTCTGTGTGAGGAGCACTCGGAGTCCCCGATTCGTCATAGACTTAAACTTCCAAAACAGGTCATTAAGTTGATCTAAGTTTTCAATCTCGGTGCAACTGATTTGAACTTTTCGGTCACACCGAGTTGCTGTAACTGAACACAGTTATGCATCTCGGTGCCACCGAGTTGTTCAACTCGGTCACACCGACAGGGTCGGGCTATATATAGACACGGGCAAAATTTTGGAAATTTCTCCGAACCCCTTTGCCCGCGCAATAGCTCGCTCTACCATTGAAGATCTTCGGATCGTCTCCTCATTGCCAGCCGCCTCCTGTCGCTGGTCTCGGCCGCCGTCAATGGAATTCAACCCCACCGTTGCCGCTGTAGCGAGTTCATCGCCGCACTAGGGTATGGACTCGATCTTTGTGCTATCCACATCTAATTCCTAGCACATTGTACTCTTATTGATTCTTGCCACGATTGAAACAATCCTATCCAGCCAAAGTAGTCCGTAGAGTAGATTAGATTCAAATTTTTAGGGTTAGGTTTCCGCTGAAACCATGTCGGACCCACCGAGTTGAAAAACTCGGTCTCACCGATTTGGCATATGCCATTGCACTAGTGACTCTCGGTCTGACCAAGAATTACTAATCGGTGCGACCGATTTTAGGATTCTGTGAAACCCTAGCAGTTTCGGTGCCACCAAACTGTGACTCGGTCCAACCGAGTTCATCAGTTTAGGTTCCAAAAACTTCTTCGGTATCACCGAGTTTGAAAATCTGTTGATCCGAAATGCTTTATGTGGAAAATTAAAACTGAATTTTTGAAACATTCTTTTGAAAAATCTCTGCATTTTGTGATGCTTATCCACTCTATCTCATCTATAACTCTTCACAGGGTCAGCAGTCAGTTTTTGCATCATGTCAGACCAGAGTGACAGTCAGAACAGGTCAGCAGAGCAGATTCACTTGAGTGAGGGCACTAGTCCCTCCAGCACTTCAGATGAAGGGAGCAGAAGCACTCCTAGTAACCTGCCTAAGGCTGCTACCAGGCAAAGGAGAAAGAGAACCTCAGACTCAGAAGATGAGGACTACAAAGCTGAAGAAGATGAGGCTACTTCCAAGAAAGTGGTGCTCAAGAAGGAATATGGCTCAGCAAAGGATATAAAGTTAGGCATGAAGATTAAAAGGCCTGCAGGAAGACAACCAATGTACAAGGCCAGAGCATCAACTCAACTGCCTGAAAAGCCTGATCCCAAAGAGCCAACTGCTGAAGGCAAGAAGAGGAAGGAAAGGGTCAAGAAGACCATGGCCAGAGTTGTTGGGAAACCTTCCATGATGGAAGTGGAAGAGCTTACTGCACCAGCACCAAAGGCACCAAAGCTTATGGGTGATGCTATTAAATCTAGGGCTGCAACATCTAAGCCCAAGGAAGCACCCAAAGCTGCCCCCAAGGCCAAGTCTGCACCAAAGAGGAATACCAGGAGTACTCCAGCTGCTGAGAAGAACAAGGCCCCAGTGCCTGAGGTTGCTTAGGAGGAAGATGAAGAAGGATAGGTTCTAAGGAAGCTCAAGCCTAAGATACCAGATCACAATGATGCCCATCCTATGGCTGAGGACATGAACATCAGAAAAGACTCATGATTGAGGCTATGGAGGATGGCAGATCCATATGCCACAAGGAGAAGAACTGTTGTTGATTACAGGTTCCATACAAAGGAACAACAAGACTTCTATGAGACAATCTTATTGGAAAGAATCCTATAGTTTGTGATATGAGGTGGGTCGACTGGACCTACATGAAAGAAAATGAAGAGCACTATCCTGGAGTGCAAGACAGCTTTGTTGCTTGTGGAGTTGCAGAATTTGTTGGGAAAAAGCTCACAAACTGGAATGATGAACTTATCATGCAATTCTACTCCACAACACATTTTTACCCAGATGGAAGAATTGTTTGGATGTCTGAAGGTACAAGGTACCAATCCACTGTTGAAGAATGGGCAAAACTGATAAATGCCCCAAAGGAAAATGATGATGATCTGGATGTATATGCTAAGAAGAAAATGGGACACAATACCATGGCACACATGTACAAGGAGATACCAGACAAAGCCCTAGAGACTTTCTCTTTTGGATCAGTCCATTTTCTATTGTTAGGGCTGCCTACTATCAATTGGATTCTGAGGCACACTCTGTTGCCCAAGTCTGGTGACCACAACATGATCAGAGGGCATGCCATCAATATGTTTCATTTATTTGATGTGCTACAGAAATTCAAAGTCATGAGCCTTATAGTTGAAACCATTAAGAGGACTGCAGCAGATCAGAAGAGGAGTTGTGGTTATGCACCTCAGATTCAGGAATTGATCAACTCAAAGATGGGAACTGGCAAATATCTATTGGATAGGAACACTTTCCACTCTATCCAGACTTTGAAGACAATGAGGTTGTCATGAATGAGGATGATCCGTCATCAGTTCAAGCTCAAGGGACGAAGGAGAAGGCAAGGAAGGAGAAGGTTGCCAAGATGCCAACTCAAGAGGAGGCATCTGAGTATTTCTTGAAAAACAAGCAGGAGCAGCTTGGTTACTTGATAGCATCATCTCTGAGGATTGAGGAGGGGTTGGCCACCCTCACTCAGAATCAGGAGAGCCTGGAAAGAATCATGGAACAAAAATTCTATGATCTAGATGTCAAAGTAACTGAGATTCAGTCAGTTGTGGAGCAACTACAGGATGACATGCAGGAGAGGAAGGGCAAGACAACCACAAATGTCTTTGCCAGAGTGCCTAGAGCACAGTGGTCAGCTGCTGTGCCAGTGCCAGACACTAGAGCAACATCTTCAGCACCAGCTACTGCCCCTTCAGCCCTAGTGCAACCAACTTCAGCATCAACTCCAGCACCCTCTACATCAACTGAAGCCTTCATCCTTGGAGTTATCCAGACACCACCAATTGAAGATCAAGCCTGAGAGTCGATCTAGCACTATGCATTTTCCATGAACTTTTTGGTAACTTGTTGCCAAAGGGGGAGAAAAATGTATAGATCATAGGCTTCGAGAGAGAGAGTGTTGCTTTTGTTCTCTCTTGCTTTGTTGGTTTTAAACTTGTTTGATTTTTGATTGGTTGAGATACTATGCTTGTGAGACATTGATGATCATGTGTTTGATCACAAGCTACACTTATGCATGTTTGATGATATTATCCTATCTATCTTATGTGATCATTCACTTTGCTTGGTGATGAGTGCATGTATTCAATACTTATCATTTTGAGGGCTCCACCAAGATGTATGTGACATGGAAGAGTAACCCATGAGCCTAATTCCTTGTGCATTTGCAGTCCAAAGCAAATTTTAAACTATGCACAAATTTAGGGGGAGCTCTTGCTTATCACATACTTCTCAAAGCGATGATGTTTTTATTCTTATTATCATTTGTCGAAGCTTTGATCTATATGTTGTCGTCAATTACCAAAAAGGGGGAGATTGAAAGTGCAACTATCCCTAGGTGGTTTTGGTAATTCATAACAACATATAGCTCATTGAGCTAATGCTATTCCAAGACTATTATTTCAGGAAAGCTCAATGAATGGCATGGCATGGATGATGAAAGTGGATCCCTCAAAATACTAAGGACAAAGGATTGGCTCAAGCTCAAAGGCTCAAGACTCTTCATTTTATATTTTAGTGATCCAAGATCACATTGAGTCTATAGGAAAAGCCAATACTACCAAGGAGGGATGAGGTGTTGCTTAATGAGCCTCTTGCTTCATGTGCTCTGTGATATGCTCCAAAACCCTCGGCTACTTTCCCACATCCACAAATGACCTAAACCCAAAGCCAAAATCGGTCACACCGATTCTTCCAATCCGGCGCCACCGATTCCAAAAGTCATAGCCACTATCACAAACCCTAAGCAAATCGGTCCTACCGATAGGGATCTCGGTCTCACCAAGATGGGATTGTAATCTCTCTGTTTCCCTTCGTAACGTTTCGGTCTAACCGAAGTGAGCGATCGGTCCCACCGAGATTGCAATGTAAACTCTCTGTTTCCCTTTTGTAACATTTCGGTCTCACCGAAAAGAGCAAATCGGTCCCACCGAGTTTACCTGACCAACTCTCTGGAAAGCTTATTACCAAAATCGGTTTCACCGAGTTTGTGTAATCGGTCTTACCGAGATTATGTTATGCTCTAACCCTAACCGAATCAGTCTCACCGAGTTGCATGTCGGTCCCACCGAAAATCACTAATGGTCACTAGGTTTACTAAATCGGTCCGACCGAGTCTGTTGAATCGGTCCCACCGAGTTTGGTAAATTGTGTGTAATGGTTAGATTTTGTGTGGAGGCTATATATACCCCTCCACCTCCTCCTCATTCGTGGAGAGAGCCATCAGACTAAACCTACACTTCCAACTTACCATTTCTGATAGAGAACCACCTACTCATGTGTTGAGGCCAAGATATTCCATTCCTACCATATGAATCTTGATCTCTAGCCTTCTGTCGGTGTCAAAACCGGCGGATCTCGGGTAGGGGGTCCCGAACTGTGCGTCTAGTTGGATGGTAACAGGAGACAAGGGACACGATGTTTTACCCAGGTTCGGGCCCTCTTGATGGAGGTAAAACCCTACGTCCTGCTTGATTAATATTGATGATGTGTGTTACAAGAGTGGATCTACCACGAGATTAAGGAGGCTAAACCCTAGAAGCTAGCCGATGTTCTGATTGTTGTTCGTCCTATGGACTACAGCCATCCGGTTTATATAGACACCGGAGAGGGCTAGGGTTACACAGAGTCATTTACAAAGGTAGGATATCTACATATCTGTATCGCCAAGCTTGCCTTCCACGCCAAGGAAAGTCCCATCCGGACACAGGACGAAGTCTTCAATCTTGTATCTTCATAGTCTTGGAGTCCGGCCGATGATGATAGTTCAGCTATCCGGACACCCCCTAGTCCGGAACTCCCTCAGTAGCCCCTGAACCAGGCTTCAATGATGACGAGTCCGGCGCGCATATTGTCTTCGGCATTGCAAGGCAGGTTCCTCCTCCGAATAATTTATAGAAGATTGTGAACACCAGGATAGTGTCCGGCTCTGCAAAAATAAATTCCACATACCACCGTAGAGAGAATAATATTACACAAGATCAATCTGCTGACGTATTCTGTGGCGTGACATCACACCACTTCCAAGCCTTTACTCGAATTGTTTTTTTGTTCCACCTCAGCGCGTTTAGCGAGGCGGTTTCCTCGGCACGTCTTGTCGAAGCAGAGATCGTGTTCCCCTTATTCCGGGATTCCCATCAATACGGACGTGGGTAACCCAACCGCGCCCGTTGCCACGCCCCCTCCATCAAAGGCGGGTTCTAAACGGTCATGGGGACGGCTCTTGGTATTCTTCCTCTTTATAATGAGACCAAGGCCCGTTCTTTTTATTCAATCCTCTATCGAATCCGCCCCTCTCCCCGAGTTCCAACACCCAGGGCTCCAAATTCGGGTACCTTCGATCTTCGACAATGTCCGGTCCTGACCTATGAGGCCGGTGGATGCCCTCCTCCATCACGGAGGAGGACATGCTAAAGCTGAGAGATGACAGGTACTTAACCTACGAGATTTCGCATAGGCTGCCTGCCCGAGGGCAAGTTATCCCAACTCCCGAGCCTGGCGAGAGCGTCGTGTTCGTGTCTCACCTTCGTCGGGGTTTAGGCTTCCCGACGGATCCCTTCGTGAGGGGGCTCATGTTTTACTATGGGCTGGAATTCCATGACCTGGCTCCGGAGTCCATCCTCCACATCTCATCCTTTATTATCGTCTGCGAAGCCTTCCTTCGCACTACCCCTCACTTCGGCTTGTGGCTCAAAACCTTCAATGTGGAGCCGAAGATGATTGAGGGGCGTCAGGCAGAGTGCGGCGGGGCGGTTATAAGCAAGAGGGACGAAGCTCCATGGCCCAAGGGCTCTTTCCAGGAGTAGACATGAGTGGTTTTATATCACCGCTCCCCGGGGTAGCAGGCAGAAGCTGCCGCCCGTCTTTCGCTCGGGCCCTCCACAGCAGCTGACGTCGAGGCCTCCAAGAAAGGGTGATCAATCTGGTCGCAGTGGTACAGGTCATGTTGATCCGGCGCCTACTGCCCTGCAAACGTTGCCCCCTCTGCTTGTGGGAATTTAATCCGGAGGGGCCACGAGCTCTTCAACACTTCATGGGTTTGACACCCGTGGAGATGTACAAACTTTTCTTCGGATCGCAAGAGATGCGTCCGGAATTGACCGAGGATGCTGGCCTAAGCTGCAATCGCCCGGATACTCAAGTAAGTAGCCCCGTGTCCGGACATATCGTCCATTTATTTACTGTGGGTTTGCCTTTTAACCAGCTATCTCTTGGACAGGAGTGGATAGCGCAAGCAAAACTAATACGGTGTCCGGCCCCCCTCCCTGAGACCACGCAGGATCCCGTGTTAATCAAAATGTTAGAGGTTGCTGTTGGGGAACGTTGCAGAAAACAAAATTTTCCTACTCGTTTCACCAAGATCATCTAGGAGTTCATCTAGCAACGAGTGATTAGATGCATCTACATACCTTTGTAGGTCGCGCACGGAAGCGTTCGAAAGAACGGTGATGATGTAGTCGTACTCGACGTGATCCAAATCACCGATGACCAGCGCCGAACGGACGGCACCTCCGTGTTCAACACACGTACGGGACGGGAGACGTCTCCTCCTTCTTGATCCAGCAAGGGGGGAGGAGAGGTTGATGAAGATCCAGCAGCACGACGGCGTGGTGGTGGATG